>NC_092159.1:48372553-48542553 GCF_045791955.1 Oncorhynchus clarkii lewisi | reverse complement strand
TCCATCTCCACCCCTGAGGTGGAAATGCGATACCCTAGGAAGGAGACGGACTGCTGGAAGAACAGGCATTTCTCAGCCTTGACGTACAGGTCATGCTCCAACAGGCGACCAAGCACCCTGCGTACCAGGGACACATGCTTGGCGCATGTAGCGGAGTATATCAGAATGTCATCAATATACACCACTACACCCTGCCCGTGCAGGTCCCTGAAAATCTCGTCTACAAAGGCTTGGAAGACTGATGGCGCATTCATCAACCCGTACGGCATGATGAGGTACTCATAGTGCCCTTAGGTGGTACTGAAAGCTGTCTTCCACTCGTCTCCCTCCCGGATACGCACCAGGTTGTAAGCGCTCCTGAGATCTAGATTGGTGAAGAAGCGCACCCCATGCATTGACTCAATTGCTGTGGCTATGAGCGGTAGCGGGTAACTATACCTCACCGTGATCTCGTTCAGACCCCATTAGTCAATACACGGGCACAGATCTCCCTCTTTCTTCTTCACAAAAAAGAAACTCGAGGAGGCAGGTGAAGTGGAGGACCGAATGTACCCCTGACGCAGGGATTCGGAAACACATGTTTCCGTAGCCTCCGTCTCTGCCTGTGAGAGGGAATACACGTGACTCCTGGGAAGTGCAGCGTCAGGAGATTTATCACACAATCGCCCCGTCGATGGGGTGGTAATTTAGTCGCCTTCTTTTTGGAGAAGGCGAGAGCCAAATCGGCATATTCAGGGGGAATGAGCACGGTGGAGACCTGGTCTGGACTTTCCACCGTAGTAGCACCAACCCCTAAACACCTCCCCGAGCACTCTTGCGACCACCCCGTGAGAGCCCTCTGTGGCAAAGAAACAGTGAGGTCATGACAAGCTAACCAGGGTAGGCCTAGCACCATGGGAAACGCAGGAGAGTCAATAAGGAAGAGACTAATTCTCTCCTTGTGACACCCCTGCGTCACCATGCCAAGAGGAGCGGTGGCCTCCCTAATCAACCCTGACCCTAATGGTCGACTATCTGAGGCGTGAACGGGGAAGGGCACAGCCACGGGAACAATAGTGATCTCTAAACTATGGGCGAACGATCTATCTATAAAATTCCCAGCCGCGCCTGAATTGACGAGCTCCTTAAGCTGGGAATGCAGAGAAAACTCAGGAAAAGTGACATACACAAACATATGTGCAACAGAGGGCTCTGGGTGAGAATGGTGCCGGCTCACCTGGGGTGACGCCAGAGCGCTCTGCCTGCTGCCTCGATACCCAGAGGAACCAACCCGGCACCGACCGGCAGTGTGACCTCTGCAGCCACAGATGGTGCACGAGCTAAAACCCCCTCCGGTCTCCCTGTGCACCACCCCTCCCAGCTCCATGGGTATCGGAGAGGGGGTGCGGGGGGATGGAGCCAACAGACCCCGATCTGAATGTCCGCAGGGAACTAGCAGGTTATCCAGCCGGATGGACAGGTCCACCAGCTGTTCGAACGTGAGGGTGGTGTCTCTGCAGGCCAACTCCCGACGGATATCCTCGCGCAGCCTGCAGCGATAATGGTCGATCAGGGCCCTGTCATTCCATTCCGTGCCGGCAGCCAGGGTCCGAAACTCCAGGGCGATCTCCTGGGCGCTCCTCGTTCCCTGCCTCAGATGGAAGAGGCGTTCACCTGCCACTCTACCCTCGGGCGGGTGGTCGAAGACTCCTCAAACTGGTCCAACGCCGCATCTTCCTCTCTCCATACGGCGTTGGCCCACTCCAGCGCTTTCCCGGTGAGGCACGAGACGAGGGTGGACACCCTATCACGGCCCGAAGGAGCCGGATGGACGGTTGCCAGGTATAAGTCCAGCTGCAACAGGAACCCTGGCAGTTCGCAGCCGTCCCATCGTATTCCTGGGGAAGGGAGAGAAGAATCGTACTGGGTCCAGGAGAAGGAGGGGTGCCTAGTGGAGACCCTGGTTGTGCTGATGGAGGCGCTGGGAGAACTCCCTGTCTCTCCCAGTGGTCCATTGTCTGGACCACGCGGTCCACCCAAGATGGTGCTCCCGGACGCTCTCCTCCACCCCTATACCCGGGGTACCTGCTCCTGCTGACTCCATAAGTTTGGGTCCGGAATTCTGTAGGGGGTGCGTACTGGCGGCAGAGAAGTCAGGTGCAGGAGAGCAAAAACTGATTTACAATGGCGCAGTTTAATAAATAAAACCACTGTAAACAGAACAATAAATCAATGGGTAAACAAAACCCGGTATACACCAGCATAACATGCACAATCACTACAATAAACAATTCTGGACAAGGACATGGAGGGAAACAGAGGGTTAAATACACAACATGTAATGATGGAATTGAAACCAGGTGTGCGGGAAGACAAGACAAAACAAATGGAAAATGAAAGGTGGATCGGCGATGGCTAGAAGACCGGTGACGTTGACCTCCGAACGCCGCCCGAACAAGAAGAGGGACCGACTTCGGCGAAAGTCGTGACAGGGGGTCAGGGGATGAGCGGACTGGTCTATATGGCAGACTGTCCAGACTCAGAGACCTGATTATGTGACTTATTCTCTGTTCCAGTAACACGAACACATCACAGGCATCCCAAAGGCAGCTAAATTAGGACAGCTGCTAGAGATGGAATGAGTGACAGGTTATTTCATGTCAGTTTGATCATTAATTGCGGGTATGTTTGTATCAGATGTGGAACTATAGACATATTACTGTTGCACAGGATATGCTCAACAACAAGTAGGTCTCTCTCTTTCTCTCTCTCCTGTTACTGTTATAGGCACTTATCAATTTGATAACTCACAGCGGCTGAAGTATTCAGTCTAAGAGGGAGCAACTAAGAGTCTCTCAGACAGGAAATTGTTCTCTTGTTTATCCTGCCATCACACAATTGTATCTTCATGCATCGTTGCAAACAAACTCGACTCAGTCCTGGCTGTCTAATTATCTCAGTGGAAAGAAGCTCTAACAAGGTTTGACAAGTTCCTTCCTCCTACGTGTTTTACCTGGGACAACACATTGATTCAACTGATCAAAGTTGATCTTACTGGACTGCCCGTGACCTTTGGGTTTGAAATCATCAAACACCACCCAATGAAAATCCACGTGCCCAAGAGGTACACTAATGAAAATGTCAAAGTGCATGTATTAACAATCTCCCAAAACAAGTACAGTGCATAAAGCTTACATCCCAATGAGTCAACATTTATGCTTTCAATTTGTTTCTGCACTGCATGCACAATTATTAGGCAAGTGAGTATTCTGATCTTATCAATATTTCTATGCACATTTTCCAGCTCCAAACCATATAAACTTGAACTTCAACTTATTGGATTGAACCATTTTCAGGTGATATATATTTGTGTAATGAGGGAGGGTATGGTGAAAGTGAATAACACCTTATGTCAAGGTGTGCATAATTACCAGGCAGCTTCATTACCTCAGGTAAAATGAGCCAAAAAAAGAGATTTAACTGACACTGAAAAGTCAAAAATTGTAAAGTGCCTTTCAGAAAGATGCAACACTTTTGAAAGAGCTAAACTATTGAGGCGTGACCACCGGATAATCAAACGTTTTGTTGCGAACAGTCAACTGGGGCGCAAAAAAACACATGGAGAAGAAGGTGCAAATTAACTGCAAAAGACTTGAGAATAATTAAACATCAAGCTACCAGGAACCCCTTATCCTCCAGTGCCACCATAATCCAGACTTGAGAAGAATTAAACATCAAGCTACCAGGAACCCATTATCCTCCAGTGCCACCATATTCCAGAGCTGAGAAGAATTAATCATCAAGCTACCAGGAACCCATTATCCTCCAGTGCCACCATATTCCAGACTTGAGAAGAATTAAACATCAAGCTACCAGGAACCCATTATCCTCCAGTGCCACCATATTCCAGAGCTGAGAAGAATTAAACATCAAGCTACCAGGAACCCATTATCCTCCAGTGACACCATATTCCAGACTTGAGAAGAATTAAACATCAAGCTACCAGGAACCCATTATCCTCCAGTGACACCATATTCCAGACTTGAGAAGAATTAAACATCAAGCTACCAGGAACCCATTATCCTCCAGTGCCACCATATTCCAGAGCTGAGAAGAATTAAACATCAAGCTGCCAGGAACCCATTATCCTCCAGTGCCACCATATTCCAGAGCTGAGAAGAATTAAACATCAAGCTACCAGGAACCCATTATCCTCCAGTGCCACCATATTCCAGACTTGAGAAGAATTAAACATCAAGCTACCAGGAACCCATTATCCTCCAGTGCCACCATATTCCAGAGCTGGGAAGAATTAAACATCAAGCTACCAGGAACCCATTATCCTCCAGTGCCACCATATTCCAGAGCTGAGAAGAATTAAACATCAAGCTACCAGGAACCCATTATCCTCCAGTGCCACCATATTCCAGAGCTGAGAAGAATTAAACATCAAGCTACCAGTAACCCATTATCCTCCAGTGCCACCATATTCCAGAGCTGAGAATAATTAAACATCAAGCTACCAGGAACCCATTATCCTCCAGTGCCACCATATTCCAGACTTGAGAAGAATTAAACATCAAGCTACCAGGAACCCATTATCCTCCAGTGCCACCATATTCCAGACTTGAGAAGAATTAAACATCAAGCTACCAGGAACCCATTATCCTCCAGTGCCACCATATTCCAGAACTGCTACCTACCTGGAGTGTTCAGAAGTACAAGGTGTCAAGTGCTCAGAGACATGGTCAAGGTCAAGAAGGCTGAAACACGACCACCACTGAATAAGATTCAACAATTGAAGCGTCAAGATTGGGCAAAGAAACACCTGAAGACAGATTTTTCCAAGGTTTTATGGACAGATGAAATGAGCGTGACTCTTGATGGACCAGAAGGATGGGCCCGTGGTTGGATCAATAATGGACACAGGGCACCACTTCGAGTCAGGCAAGGTGAAGGAGGAGTACTGGTATAGGCTGCTATCATTAAGGATGAGGTAGTTGGACCTTTTCGGGTTAAAGATGGACTGAAACTGGAAGATACTTTCTTCGAGCAGTGGTACAGGAAGACGTCCTCAGCATTCAAGAAGGCCAGGATCTTTATGCAGGACAATGCTCCATCACATGCATCCAAGTACTCCACTGCTTGGCTAGCCAGCAAGGGCCTCAACAATGCCCAAATAGTGGCCTGGCTCCCTTCCTCACCTGACTTAAATCCTATTGAGAACTTGTGCGCCCTTCTCAAATGTGAGATTTACAGTGAGGGAAGATAATACACCTCTTTGAACAGCATTTGGGAGGCTGTAGTTGCTGCTTCAGCGAAAGTTGATCGAGAACAGATCAAGAAACTGACAGACTCCATGGATGGAAGGCTCAAGGCAGTTATTGAAAAGAAGGGTGGCTATATTGGTCACTGAATATTTTTGAAAGGACAAAAATGTTATTTAATTGTCATTTTGTGTTTCTTATTTGTTACACTTACTCAAAAAATTGAGAATAAGCAAGTGAGTCGGGATAAAGGATTTTTGTAATTTAGTTTCCTAATAATTCTGCACACTAATAGTTGCCTAATAATCAGTTAGGATCACCACTTTATTTTAAGAATGTGAAATGTCAGAATAATAGTAGAGAGAATGATTTATTTCAGCTTTTATTTATTTCATCACATTCCCAGTGGGACAGAAGTTTACAGACACTCAACTTGTATTGCCTTAAAATTGTTTACTTGGGTCAAATGTTTCGGTTAGCCTTCCACAAGCTTCCCACAATAAGTTGGGTGAATTTTGGCCCATTCCTCCTGACAGAGCTGATGTAACTGAGTCAGGTTTGTAGGCCTGCTTGCTCCCACATGCTTTTTCAGTTCTGACCACATATTTTCTATAAGATTGAGGTCAGAGCTTTGTGATGGCCACTCCAATACCTTGACTTTGTTGTCCACAACTTTGGAAGTATGCTTGGGGTCATTGTCCATTTGGAAGACCCGTTTGCGACCAAGCGTTAACTTCCTGACTGATGTCTTGAGATGTTGCTTCAATATATCCACATAATTGTCCTGCCTCATGATGCAATCTATTTTGTGAAGTGCACCAGCCCCTCCTGCAGCAAAGCACCCCCACAACATGATGCTGCCACCCCCATGCTTCACAGTTGGGATGGTGTTCTTCGGCTTAAAGCCTCATCCTTTTTCCTCCAAACATAACGATGGTCATTATGGCCAAACAGTTATATTTTTGTTTCATCAGACAAGAGGACATTGCTCCAAAAAGTATGATCTTTGTCGCCATGTGCAGTTGCAAACGGTAGTCTGACTTTTTTATGGCGGTTTAGGGACTCGTTTTACTGTGGATATATATCTTTTTCCTCCAGCATCTTCACAAGGTCTTTTGCTGTTGTTCTGGGATTAATTTGCACGTTTCGTACCAAAGTACGTTCATCTCTAGGAGACAGAACGCGTCTCCTTCCTGATCGGTATGATGGCTGTGTGGTCCCATGGTGTTTATACTTGCGTACTATTGTTTGTACAGATGAACGTGGTACCTTCAGGCGTTTGCAAATTGCTCCCAATGATGAACCAGACTTGCGGAGGTCAACCATTTTTTTCTAAGGTCTTGGCTTATTTCTTTAGATTTTCCCATGATGTCAAGCAAAGAGGCACTGAGTTTGAAGGTAGGCCTTGATATACATCCACAAGTACACCTTCAGTTGACTCAAATTATGTCAATTAGCCTATCAGAAGCTTCTAACGCCATGACATCATTTTCTGGAATTTTCCAAGCTGTTTAAAGGCACAGTCAACTTCGTGTATGTAAACTTCTGACCCACTGGAATTGTAATACAGTGAATTATAAATTAAATAATCTGTCTGTAAACAATTGTTGGAAAAATGACTTGTGTCATGCACAACGTAGATGTCCTAACCGTTTTGCCAAAACTATAGTTTGTTAACAAGAAATTTGTGGAGTGTTTGAAAAACGAGTTTTAATGACTCCAACCTAAGTCTATGTAAACTTCTGACTTCAACTGTATATATTCCCCTGAGAAAGACAAAACTCACTTTTCCTTAGTTAAACATTCAGGTTTGAGGTTCAATAACATTTTGGATTGACTGAAAGCGTTGTGTTTGTTCAACAATAAAATTCATCCTGAGGAATACAATTAGCCTAATAATTGTGCATGCAGTGTATGTTGATCCAATTAAGAATGGAAAGGGAGTACTACATTATGTTTCTGGAGATAGAAACTCGATGTACTGCATCAATCAATTACACCATTTTTTGGGCACTAAATGCTCCTCATAGTGTAATTACGGTGATGAATAAATATTGATATTTTCTATCCTGAATTACATTATCAATGTACTGTGCTACGGATTCATTACAGGCTGGGTATTCAGATAATAGTTCCTTATATAAAGAATAATAAAACATGAATATGATTAAAGGCGCAATTATGGGAATCGTTTGTGTGTGTGTGTGTGTGTGTGTGTGTGTGTGTGTGTGTGTGTGTGTGTGTGTGTGTGTGTGTGTGTGTGTGTGCGTGCGTGCGTGCGTGCGTGCGTGCGTGCGTGCGTGTATGTGTAGGGGTGTGTGACGTTATGAAAAAGTGGTTTGTCTGAGAGAAGCATAAATGTATGAAACACAATGAAGATAAGTCACAGTCTAAACAAATTATCGTGTGACTCCAAGTTTACTGCAAATTTATGCTTTTAATATCAATATTTGTCCATAAAAGCATTTCCACTGGAATTTTTTCATAATCTATTTCACAGACCCCGAAAAATCCCACCTTGTCTTGCGTATTTTGTTTTGTTGACATTGGGACATTTTACCAACAAATTAGCTATTTCCATAAGGCCTGGTGTTTTTTATGTATCAAGTAATTCATCCGCCTGAAATGACTGGATCGAAACCTGCTTACTGATAGGTTTCATTTCACACCTTGAGGAACATGGACAGACAAATAACATTATATTGATCCAATGTAATTCCTAGAACAACTTTGAGCAAAGGGAGGGAGGGAGGGAGGCAGGGAGGGAGGGAGGCAGGGAGGCAGGGAGGGAGGGAGGGAGGGAGGGAGGCAGGCAGGGAGGAAGGGAGGGAGGCAGGGAGGGAGGCAGGGAGGGAGGGAGATAGGGAGGCAGAGAGGGAGGGCGGCAGGGAGGGAGGCAGGGAGGGAGGGAGGGAGGCAGGGAGGGAGGCAGGGAGGCAGGGAGGGAGGGAGGCAGGGAGGCAGGGAGGGAGGGAGGCAGGAAGGCAGGGAGGGAGGCAGGGAGGGAGGCAGGGAGGCAGGGAGGCAGGGAGGGAGGGAGGCAGGGAGGGAGGGAGGGAGGGAGGGGGGGAGGGGTTAGGTGAAGGAGAATGTACCTCTCTACTGTATGTCAGGGTCAGGGTCAGGGTCAGGGTCAGGGTCAGGCCAGTTTCTTTCATCATCCTTCCTAACATCTATCTATATCAAATATGGGCAGGAGAATACCACCATGCATCCCACTGCTGGCTTGCTTCTGAAGCTAAGCAGGGTTGGTCCTGGTCAGTCCCTGATGGGAGACCAGATGGTGTTGGAGGGCCACACTTTCCTCTGGTCTAAAGAAAATATGCCACAGAGTAGTGATTGGGGACATTGCCCTGTGTAGGGTGCTTTCTTTTGGCTGGGATGTTAAACAGGTGTCCTGACTCTCTGTGGTCACTAAAGATCCCATGGCACTTATTGTAAGAGTAGCCATCGTACCATCATGGTCATCTAATCATCCCCAGCTTAAAATTGTCTTATTCATCCCCCTTCCTCTCTCCTGTAACTATTCCCCAGGTTGTTGCTGTAAATGAGAATGTGTTCTCAGTCAACTTACATGGTTAAATAAAAGAAATACCTCCATTTGTTGAATTAGCCTGACTTACACCAAAAGTGTGATAAGTTGGTCTGAATAACCATCCCACACTATTGCCTGTGAACTTGATGGCCTTGATAGGAATGTGGCAGAACTGAGGCCAAGTTTTAGGACTCATCTTGGTGCTGTTTCCAATATGCTCCTCTCTATCATAGAAGGAGTCATCTATCTCAAACACTATTTATCAAGCTAACAGTGATGAAAACTCATACATTAAAAGTCATTTCTGTACAATTAAACATTGCATTCGCTATCCAAAAACGCATGAACACATTCCCACCGTAGAGAGAAACACGTTTGAACGGGACACATGCAGTCAATCATTTATTTTCTTGAGAGGTTATTTCCTATTTTAATTTCACTAGGGCACATTACATTGATGTTGTTTGTCATCCATTTCCATAGTTGTTAGGGTTTTTTCAACGAGGCAATCTTTTGTTCAAGATTTGATACAGGTGCACTTGGCAACAACTTAAATATCATGGCAGCAACTACTGTATACTCGACACTGATTGATGTTGTTCTCATTTTTTATGAATGACAAAGACTAAAATAACGTTTTACAGTGAGCTTAATTGTAGGCCGATAGTCATTTTGAGATGCATAGAACCACTGTATAGCCTCCAGGGACTCAGAACAACAACAATCAACTGACAGACAATGAATGGATAAATTCCCTGTCTGAAATCATGAGGGTCGATGGGTTAACAAACAGATCCTTCCTTTAGCCAAAACCCATCCTCTTCCCTCAGTCAATTAGTGCCAAAGTCCCTGGAGTTGCCCAACCAGACCAGCACAGAGCTGCCTTCTGCCCCTTCTCCACTCAGTCTCCCTGTCCCCTCAGATCAGCACCATATACTGTGTTATGGAAGGTTGCTTCTAGTCACTTGTTTCTACCAAACAGGCACATCATTTGTGGATGCCAAAATGGTGGACCGTTGTGAGTAGAGAATGTGAGTATTTAGGTGACAGAAATCCAAACTCAAAAATATTCAATAACTCTAACATAGCACAGTGAAGCTTGGAAGGACATCCCATAGGGTATTTCTTTTTAAAATATGCAACATCCCTGTCATCACGCAAATGCATGATCACTTTTAGTTTTTACCTTGACAGCCCAAAGAGACGTAGGGTAATTTCTTAACACTAAATTAATTTAAAAATTACACTTCACTTTTATTAAATGATTAAAAGGGATGGGTTATTATACAGCCCACTTAGAAATTAAACCCCCACACAGTGTATGTGTGTGTGTCTCTGTGTGTGTCTCTGTGTGTGTCTCTGTGTGTCTGTGTGTCTGTGTGTCTGTCTGTCTGTCTGTCTGCCTGTCTGTCTGCTGTGAAGCCACCTGTTATGTTTTAAATGAACATTGCTGACAGGGTGAGGTGAGTGCCATGGTTACCAGGATCCAGGCTCTGTAAGACCACATAGAGCATGTCTCAATGGACATCAGGCTCTGGTATTACAGACAGTGTGGACTGTTATTAGCAGCTGTGGTAACTGGATATTTTGGAAACATTAGAAAAGCTACCATCTCTCTGCTGGTTGACTGTCTGCAACTGGAGGGAATGGTTGGTACTATACAACGGGTATGTGTTGTGGCAATGGAAAGGAGGTCACCGGACAGGACGCTATTATACAGCGCTACAAAGCTTTTAAAACCTAACGCATTTACTTTTTTGAAGGAGAATTAGGATGCAGCGGTCAATATTTCTATAAAGTCCATTATGCATTTCAGCTGGAATCAACTGGACCCGTTTGTTTCTCCACACAGGCCGTCCTCCCACCCTAATGTCCAGTACTCCTCATACTCACTGCCTGCTGCTGCCACCTGACCTGGGTCAGGATGTCACAGTGCAATTTTCCACCTTATAAAGTAGCAATACTCTTTAACAAGCTTACCCTCCAGGCTGAAAGTCACAGTGTGGTGTGTTTTTATTGCTTTCTCTCCATTTGAAACTTTCCAATAAACTCAATCTCCCTTCTCTCTCTCTCTCTCTCTCTCTCTCTCTCTCTCTCTCTATTTTGCTCTCTAGGCTGTCTGAGAGACATCAAAGGTTATGTTCACGCTAATTCATCTTAATTGTGTCAGGCTTTGGACTCGGAGGGAGTGGAACGAGACGCTAATGGCTGACGTCAGATCAGCGTGAGGAGGAGGGCGACCTTCACAAGGAGCGACCTTCAGAGGGCATCGGTCCACAGAGAGGTCTCCCTGATAAGTGGAGCAGCAGCGTTCAGATTGCTCCACTAATCAGTAGCAGAGCCTCAGGTGATCCTTCAGTACCCCAGCGTCTACTCGACTGTGTCTATGCTAACTACGTGGCTAAATCAGCATTCTAATTTGTGCAACTTGTAGAGAGACAGACGCGCTGACATCAAGGTTGCTCCTGATTCAATGTCATGTTCAATTTGTTTGGGATTTGTTTGGAGCTGAACAGCTTGTTGGAGGGATATGTGGGCTTCTGACAGTGTTATAGTTGTCTCTTAAGCCATAACCAAAGTGCTGAGGTCATTGGTCTAACCATGAGTTAATGCATACAGGATTGAGATTGAATGGGGGAAACACTGGTAAGAGAAGCAATAATGTGCTCATCCATAACTTGCTGGGCGAATATCCCATAATTACAGAACACATTAGAGTCCACAGATACATTAGCATTGATAATTACAGCGCAATGCGACCTGGTTGAACCACCTGAGCCGACAAATCCCTGGCATAATAAAACCCATTTAGCTTGACTGGCTAGTTTGCATGAGAGTGATTAGTTTAGTTGTGAATTAACACATCTGTCCCCATATGATGCAAAAGCTATGCTTTCTTGTCCATCAGCAATTACCATGAACCAATTTAGGGGCTGTGGATGTGGCAAATTATTTCTAGTTCCACAGAACCACAACGACAAACTACTGGCCATAAGCAGACCTTGAAAGTGCTTTAAAAGTCATTTTCAGAAAGTAATAGTTTGAGGTATATACAACCCATTGGGAAGTTTTCTCAGTTGGGATTTAAGAAAAAGTAAATGGGGAAATAGTCAGATTTTCAAATGACTTTGGTCACTTAGCAAAGCGATGAGCCATTGCACTGTGTCCTAACGACTTGCTTCCCCAAGCTAGTACAGGAACAAGCCTGTGGATTTATGGGTGTCAGTGTGTGTCAGAGTTGCTGTGAAAGACATGTTATGGATTAACATTATCCATAGGGAGGGATGGAAAGAGCGGGGGCAGGAGGGATTTGGGGATGGAAGGAGGGGGTCAGAGGAAAGGGGGGAGGAGATTTGGGAGAAAGACAAATACAGTGTGGAAGGTCTACTGAGTGGCGCAACGGTCTAAGGCACTGCATCACAGTGCTAGCTGCGTTACTACAGATCCTGGTTCGATACCGGGCTGTGTCGCAGCTGGCCGCGACCATGGGGTGACGCACAATTGCCCAGCATCGTCCAGGTCAGGGGAGGGTTAAGGCCGGCCGGGATGTCCTTGTCCCATTGCTCTCTAGCAACTCCTGTGGCGGGCCGGGTGTATACACGGTCGCCAGGTGTACGGTGTTTCCTCCGACACATTTGTGCGGCTGGTTAAGTGTGTATTGTGTCAAGAAGCAGTGTGGCTTGGCGGGGTTGTGTTTTGGAGGACGCGCGGCTCTCGACCTTCGCCTCTCCTGAGTCTGTACGGGAGTTGCAGCGATGGGCCAAGACTGGAACTACCAATTGGATATGGTGAAAAGAAAAGACATGTCAACATTTAATTTTAATCATGTTGCTGCCATTTCACCAACAAAGCCCTTCTCTCTTCAGTAATGTAAACTCAGTTACATTCTGTTGATAGACATTAGATGTGAAGCAAACACTGTTTGATACTACTGGGAAACCTTCCCACAAACCTCCAGCAACCCACTACTCTGCTGTCTCCCATTCTAATTGGCTGCTTCTAATTCTAAGTGGAACAAAGGTGGTGGGAATCTAACACCAATTAAGAGACAATGAGGACCAGAGGCTTTAGGGAGGCTCACAGGCAGTCAGGAGGACACCTAAACCAAAGCCCTGCTGGGTGAAATAGTACCATTCCCAGGTCCACAAAACGGCCTGTGTCTGGCACGTGCCAAGGAGCATTAAGTGATTTAGCTGTGGTGTCCACTGTGTCCCTGGGGAAGGAAACAGAGAGCTGGGGCTCCTGGGAAAAGAGAGGGCGAGTAGGAAGGCGGTGAGAAGGACTAGTGTAAATCTCCACAGCATTTCGGGGGGAAAAAGCAGCAAAGAAGCAGACAAACATTACACATCAGCACCATAAATAGTGACTGTAAAAACAGAAGCATCCTCAGGACCTCCAAGAGCTCTCAGCAAATCAACCAAGAATACTGAGGCAACAAGGGCACCATGTGTCCATGTGTATCAATGTGTATTGAACCTATTCCAGTTCCAGAATGTGTGTGTTATAAGTCCACTGCCATCCTCTTATAAAACGAGCCCTTTTAAAGGTAAGTGCTGCTGTCTGTTAGAAGGCGATATAGACCTGACTAGGAGCTTGTAAAGGTAAGTGCTGCTGTCTGTTAGAAGGCGATATAGACCTGACTAGGAGCTTGTAAAGGTAAGTGCTGCTGTCTGTTAGAAAGCAATATAGACTTAACTAGGAGCTTGTAAAGGTAAGTGCTGCTGTCTGTTAGAAGGCGATATAGACCTGACTAGGAGCTTGTAAAGGTAAGTGCTGCTGTCTGTTAGAAGGCGATATAGACCTAACTAGGAGCTTGTAAAGGTAAGTGCTGCTGTCTGTTAGAAGGCGATATAGGCCTGACTAGGAGCTTGTAAAGGTAAGTGCTGCTGTCTGTTAGAAGGCGATATAGACCTAACTAGGAGCTTGTAAAGGTAAGTGCTGCTGTCTGTTAGAAGGCGATATAGACCTGACTAGGAGCTTGTAAAGGTAAGTGCTGCTGTCTGTTAGAAGGCGATATAGACCTAACTAGGAGCTTGTAAAGGTAAGTGCTGCTGTCTGTTAGAAGGCGATATAGACCTAACTAGGAGCTTGTAAAGGTAAGTGCTGCTGTCTGTTAGAAGGCGATATAGACCTAACTAGGAGCTTGTAAAGGTAAGTGCTGCTGTCTGTTAGAAGGCGATATAGACCTAACTAGGAGCTTGTAAAGGTAAGTGCTGCTGTCTGTTAGAAGGCGATATAGACCTGACTAGGAGCTTGTAAAGGTAAGTGCTGCTGTCTGTTAGAAGGCGATATAGACCTAACTAGGAGCTTGTAAAGGTAAGTGCTGCTGTCTGTTAGAAGGCGATATAGACCTAACTAGGAGCTTGTAAAGGTAAGTGCTGCTGTCTGTTAGAAGGCGATATAGACCTAACTAGGAGCTTGTAAAGGTAAGTGCTGCTGTCTGTTAGAAGGCGATATAGACCTGACTAGGAGCTTGTAAAGGTAAGTGCTGCTGTCTGTTAGAAGGCGATATAGACCTAACTAGGAGCTTGTAAAGGTAAGTGCTGCTGTCTGTTAGAAGGCGATATAGACCTAACTAGGAGCTTGTAAAGGTAAGTGCTGCTGTCTGTTAGAAGGCGATATAGACCTAACTAGGAGCTTGTAAAGGTAAGTGCTGCTGTCTGTTAGAAGGCGATATAGACCTAACTAGGAGCTTGTAAAGGTAAGTGCTGCTGTCTGTTAGAAGGCGATATAGACCTAACTAGGAGCTTGTAAAGGTAAGTGCTGCTGTCTGTTAGAAGGCGATATAGACCTGACTAGGAGCTTGTAAAGGTAAGTGCTGCTGTCTGTTAGAAGGCGATATAGACCTAACTAGGAGCTTGTAAAGGTAAGTGCTGCTGTCTGTTAGAAGGCGATATAGACCTAACTAGGAGCTTGTAAAGGTAAGTGCTGCTGTCTGTTAGAAGGCGATATAGACCTAACTAGGAGCTTGTAAAGGTAAGTGCTGCTGTCTGTTAGAAGGCGATATAGACCTGACTAGGAGCTTGTAAAGGTAAGTGCTGCTGTCTGTTAGAAGGCGATATAGACCTAACTAGGAGCTTGTAAAGGTAAGTGCTGCTGTCTGTTAGAAGGCGATATAGACCGAACTAGGAGCTTGTAAAGGTAAGTGCTGCTGTCTGTTAGAAGGCGATATAGACCTAACTAGGAGCTTGTAAAGGTAAGTGCTGCTGTCTGTTAGAAGGCGATATAGACCTAACTAGGAGCTTGTAAAGGTAAGTGCTGCTGTCTGTTAGAAGGCGATATAGACCTAACTAGGAGCTTGTAAAGGTAAGTGCTGCTGTCTGTTAGAAGGCGATATAGACCTGACTAGGAGCTTGTAAAGGTAAGTGCTGCTGTCTGTTAGAAGGCGATATAGACCTAACTAGGAGCTTGTAAAGGTAAGTGCTGCTGTCTTTTAGAAGGCGATATAGACCTGACTAGGAGCTTGTAAAGGTAAGTGCTGCTGTCTGTTAGAAGGTGATATAGACCTGACTAGGAGCTTGTAAAGGTAAGTGCTGCTGTCTGTTAGAAGGCGATATAGACCTAACTAGGAGCTTGTAAAGGTAAGTGCTGCTGTCTGTTAGAAGGCGATATAGACCTGACTAGGAGCTTGTAAAGGTAAGTGCTGCTGTCTGTTAGAAGGCGATATAGACCTAACTAGGAGCTTGTAAAGGTAAGTGCTGCTGTCTGTTAGAAGGCGATATAGACCTAACTAGGAGCTTGTAAAGGTAAGTGCTGCTGTCTGTTAGAAGGCGATATAGACCTAACTAGGAGCTTGTAAAGGTAAGTGCTGCTGTCTGTTAGAAGGCGATATAGACCTGACTAGGAGCTTGTAAAGGTAAGTGCTGCTGTCTGTTAGAAGGCGATATAGACCTAACTAGGAGCTTGTAAAGGTAAGTGCTGCTGTCTGTTAGAAGGCGATATAGACCTAACTAGGAGCTTGTAAAGGTAAGTGCTGCTGTCTGTTAGAAGGCGATATAGACCTGACTAGGAGCTTGTAAAGGTAAGTGCTGCTGTCTGTTAGAAGGCGATATAGACCTGACTAGGAGCTTGTAAAGGTAAGTGCTGCTGTCTGTTAGAAGGCGATATAGGCCTGACTAGGAGCTTGTAAAGGTAAGTGCTGCTGTCTGTTAGAAGGCGATATAGACCTGACTAGGAGCTTGTAAAGGTAAGTGCTGCTGTCTGTTAGAAGGCGATATAGACCTGACTAGGAGCTTGTAAAGGTAAGTGCTGCTGTCTGTTAGAAGGCGATATAGACCTAACTAGGAGCTTGTAAAGGTAAGTGCTGCTGTCTGTTAGAAGGCGATATAGACCTAACTAGGAGCTTGTAAAGGTAAGTGCTGCTGTCTGTTAGAAGGCGATATAGACCTGACTAGGAGCTTGTAAAGGTAAGTGCTGCTGTCTGTTAGAAGGCGATATAGACCTAACTAGGAGCTTGTAAAGGTAAGTGCTGCTGTCTGTTAGAAGGCGATATAGACCTAACTAGGAGCTTTTAAAGGACGTTTATGAAGGTGTTATATTGTCTTCCATTTGGACCTTTCATGAAGTTGACAGCAGCAGAGACAAAAGAAGAGAGAGAGAGAGATGGAGAGGCAGGGGTCACCACACCGTGACTTCAATCGTTAAATGGATGAATAAAACTTCTGCTGAATTAAGTCTGAAATTGACTCTGAAGCTTCTCTCCAAAGCTTCTCACCTTCAGTCGGCAGAGTCGTGAGTGGATGAACTCCAGGAACTGCAGATGTGACCGATTGGCTGATTCCTTATACTTGGCGGCCAAATGGGGTGCGCTTAAGCAGGCCTATTGACAAGTAATTTGGGTGAAAACAAATTGGAGTGTCAGGCTGACATTAATAAAACAAAGTCATGGAGAAAGAGAAAGTGGGGTGACAGAGAGAGAGAGAGAGAGGATGGGGTGTGGGGAGAGAGGGGATGGGGTGTGGGGAGAGAGAGGATGAGGTGTGGGGCGAGAGAGGATGAGGTGTGGGGAGGGAGGATGGGGTGTGGGAAGAGAGGATGATGTGTGGGAAGAGAGGATGAGGTGTGGGGAGAGAGGATGTGGTGTGGGAAGAGAGGATGAGGTGTGGGGAGAAAGGTTGAGGTGGGGGGAGAGAAAGGATGTGTATGGGGAGAGAGGATGGGGTGTGGGGAGGGAGGATGGGGTGTTGGAAGAGAGGATGATGTGTGAGAAGAGAGGATGAGGTGTGGGGAGAAAGGTTGAGGTGGGGAGAGAGAAAGGATGTGTATGGGGAGAGAGAATGGGTGTGGGGAGAGAGGATGAGGTGTGGGGAGAGAGGATGAGGTGTGGGGAGAGAGGATGAGGTGTGGGGAGGGAGGATGGGGTGTGGGAAGAAAGGATGATGTGTGGGAAGAGAGGATTAGGTATGGGGAGAGGGGATGCGGTGTGGGGAGAGAGGATGGGGTGTGGGGAGAGAGGATGAGGTTTGGGGAGAGAGGATGAGGTGTGGGGAGAGAGGATGAGGTGTGGGGAGAGAGGATGGGGTGTGGGGAGAGAGGATGGGGTGTGGGGAGAGAGGATGAGGTGTGGGGAGGGAGGATGGGGTGTGGGAAGAGAGGATGATGTGTGGGAAGAGAGGATTAGGTGTGGGGAGAGGGGATGCGGTGTGGGGAGAGAGGATGGGGTGTGGGGAGAGAGGATGGGGTTTGGGGGAGAGGATGAGGTGTGGGGAGAGAGGATGGGGTGGGGAGAGAGGATGGGGTGTGGGGGAGAGAGGATGGGGTGGGGGGGGGGATGGGGTGGGGGGAGAGAGGATGGGGTGGGGGGGATGGGGTGGGGAGAGAGGATGGGGTGTAGGGGAGAGGATGGGGTGGGGGGAGAGAGGATGGGGTGTGGGGGAGAGGATGTGGTTGGGGGGAGAGGATGGGGTTGGGGGGAGAGGATGGGGTGGGGAGGAGAGAGGATGGGGTGTGGGGGAGAGGATGGGATGGGGGGAGAGAGGATGGGGCGGGGGGAGAGAGGATGGGGTTGGGGTGGGGATGAGGATGGGGTGGGGGGAGAGAGGATGGGGTTGGGGGGAGAGTGGATGGGGTGTGGGGGAGAGGATGGGGTGGGGGGAGAGAGGATGGGGTTGGGGGGGGCACACTGAAACTAATTAGATATGACATCCAAAGCCTGCTATCAATTTATACCCCACACACCACACACAGACTGACCTAGAGGAAGGGCAAGGTAGGAGGAACAAAAACATACACCTTGTTGATACGTCACGTGCCACAACTGCAGAACAACTTTCAACATTTGAAGAAAGCCCTGGCTGTGGAAATGAACATTGACCATCTATTACAGTATGCTTGAAAGAGATATGTACAGTAAGTCAAGGATGACTTAGACAGAGTAGGCCTTAAAGGAGAATTTTCCTTTTTTACAACCAAATCTCTATTTTTGATGTAAATGGCATGTTATGGAAGGGCCCAGACACTTTTCTTTTGCGATTTCACTTGATTTTAAAAAACATACCCCAAGCAGCAATTCACTTCCTCATCCTCGTTGTGCAGTACGGGGCTCTGAAAAAACAAGAAGTTGTACACATGAAATTGTGTCATTCGGAACTTTATCCGCAACATTTTCATCTTCTTCCATTTTTTTCCTCACACCAGATACATATTTATACATAGGAAAAACAATTTACAGATGCACACACATAATGACTACTATTATCTGCCCAGACCTGCATACTCACAACCCCATCCTTAGTGCCTGCATTATTGTTTGCCTGAAGTTGTATCAATTTGTTTTTCTCTGTTGCCCATGCTATTTCAATATTTACATAATAAATAATTCGATTTTCCCATTGTATTAATGATGGCGGATTGATATCCAAGTTTTTAGTATACGTTTTTTCAAGATGAGTTATATTCCATTTGGTTGCGACTCAAGTGATACCTCTCCATCCACTCTAGCAGCAGGCTACACTGAGAATGGAACAGCTGGATAAGGGAAACTGCTCGAGTTGCACAAAACGGAATATAACATTGCAAATAATGTTCGGGATGTGTACAACATCTAAAGACCTGCATCACTATACTGAAGGTGTTTCAGATTCTAAAAGGATGTATTTGTGTGTTTTTGGAGCGTTTGTTCATGCTTTTTCAGAGTACTGCACAACGTACTGCACAATGAGGATGAGGAAGATAATCGATGGTTGGGGTACGTTTTTCAAAAACAAGCAAAATCCCATCAAAAATAGAGATTTGGTTGAAAAAAGCAAACTTCTCCTTTAACAACACCTTGCTGAATGCAATTAAGGCTGGCCATTATATACTGAAGTGGGTTGACTTAAATTCAACCCTGGCCTGTTTTATGGGGCCTCCGCATCACCAATGCTCTCACGTTTCAACAGGACATCACAGGGAAGTGCTTTTGGGGAATGTAAATGAAGATGGTTCCTGTGATTGGTCACAGGCAGATATCACTGTGGCGACAGCTTCACAATGAATTTAGACTTTCAGCCATTTACTCTGCCTAACAATGGTAAGGGAATACCCCCCTGATTTGTACAAAAATGAATGTCAAAATATTGGCATTGGACAAACCATGTACACGATGTCCAATACCACCCAAAGCGGCGTTGATTCGTGCAAAGTATATGGCAAATGCCATATGGCAATTGCCAATTGTAACACCTCAAAAATCCAACAGGGGGCGAGTGCGCTCCACCTGGGTTTTTCATATTGGAAATGCAACCCAAGTCAACATCCAAAAGAAAAATTTTGAAAAAATGATATTTTTTTCAAAAACTTTTTACCCCTTCAAAAAGTGCTTTCTGGGCCTTTTTTCGAATTTCTTTCGCTTTTTTTGTCAATTACACATGTGTAAGAACTGTATGAATATACTTTTGTCCAATTTTGATATCAAATTTTTTTTTTTTTAATTACATGCGCATAAGGCATATGTTTTGTCCATTTGCAATATGATTTCATAGGAAGTCAAAAGTCAAAAGTCAAAAATGTCAAAATTTGGTAAAAAACTTCACACATCCTTAAAAAAGTGCTTTCTGGACCGTTTTTCAAAATTCTTTCAATTTTTATGTCAATTACACATGTATAAGAACTTTATCAACATACTTTAGTCATACTTTATTATCATTTTTTTTTTTTTTTTACTAGTGCATAAGGCATATGTTTTCTCCATTTGGAATATGATTTCATAGGAAGTCAAAAGTCAAAGTCAAAAGTAACGATTTTCCTCCGTGCAACTGGTGATCTGAAATGTGCAACTGGTGATCTGAAATGTGCAACTGGTGATCTGAAATGTGCAACTGGTAACCCAAAAAAAAAATAATTTGATTCTATGTTTCCTTACTTTTTCAAAGTCACTGTGCATTTGCAATATGTTTTAATGGGCAGGTACCATCACGAATTTGTCATGCTATAAAAATCCTGCAGGAATGTGAAATTGACTGGCCCGATGAACTCGGGATGGCTTTGCAGTGATTCTGGGTCATCTCAATCGCTCGTTTGGGTTGATTTCAGAATGTCGCTTTTGGTGATGTTTTTTCACTATAGAATCATATTGCAAATGCACGTGCAACTGCTCACCCAAAAAAAAAATGTTTAGATTTTTTTTGTTTATGTTTCCTTACTTTTTCAAAGTCACTGTGCATTTGCAATATGTTTTTTCACTATAGAATCATATTGCAAATGCACATGCAACTGGTCATCCCCCCAAAAAATTTTTAGATTTTTTTTGTTTATGTTTCCTTACTTTTTCAAAGTCACTGTGCATTTGCAATATGTTTTTTCACTATAGAATCATATTGCAAATGCACGTGCAACTGGTCATCCCCCAAAAAAAAATTTAGATTTTTTTTGTTTATTTTTCCTTACTTTTTCAAAGTCACTGTGCATTTGCAATATGTTTTTTCACTATAGAATCATATTGCAAATGCACATGCAACTGGTCATCCCCCCAAAAAAATTTTAGATTTTTTTTGTTTATGTTTCCTTACTTTTTCAAAGTCACTGTGCATTTGCAATATGTTTTTTCACTATAGAATCATATTGCAAATGCACGTGCAACTGCTCACCCAAAAAATAATTTTAGATTTTTTTTGTTTATGTTTCCTTACTTTTTCAAAGTCACTGTGCATTTGCAATATGTTTTTTCACTATAGAATCATATTGCAAATGCACATGCAACTGGTCATCCCCCCAAAAAAAATTTAGATTTTTTTTGTTTATGTTTCCTTACTTTTTCAAAGTCACTGTGCATTTGCAATATGTTTTTTCACTATAGAATCATATTGCAAATGCACGTGCAACTGGTCATCCCCCCAAAAAAAATTTAGATTTTTTTTGTTTATTTTTCCTTACTTTTTCAAAGTCACTGTGCATTTGCAATATGTTTTTTCACTATAGAATCATATTGCAAATGCACATGCAACTGGTCATCCCCCCAAAAAAATTTTAGATTTTTTTTGTTTATGTTTCCTTACTTTTTCAAAGTCACTGTGCATTTGCAATATGTTTTTTCACTATAGAATCATATTGCAAATGCACGTGCAACTGGTCACCCAAAAAAAAAATGTTTCGATTTTTTTTGTTTATGTTTCCTTACTTTTTCAAAGTCACTGTGCATTTGCAATATGTTTTTTCACTATAGAATCATATTGCAAATGCACGTGCAACTGGTCATCCCCCAAAAAAAAATTAAAATTTTTTTGTTTATTTTTCCTTACTTTTTCAAAGTCACTGTGCATTTGCAATATGTTTTTTCACTATAGAATCATATTGCAAATGCACATGCAACTGGTCATCCCCCCCAAAAAAATTTAGATTTTTTTATGTTTCCTTACTTTTTCAAAGTCACTGTGCATTTGCAATATGTTTTTTCACTATAGAATCATATTGCAAATGCACATGCAACTGGTCATCCCCCAAAAAAAAATTTAGATTTTTTTTGTTTATGTTTCCTTACTTTTTCAAAGTCACTGTGCATTTGCAATATGTTTTTTCACTATAGAATCATATTGCAAATGCACATGCAACTGGTCATCCCCCCCAAAAAAATTAGATTTTTTTTGTTTATGTTTCCTTACTTTTTCAAAGTCACTGTGCATTTGCAATATGTTTTTTCACTATAGAATCATATTGCAAATGCACATGCAACTGGTCATCCCCCCAAAAAAATTATTTTTTTTGTTTATGTTTCCTTACTTTTTCAAAGTCACTGTGCATTTGCAATATGTTTTTTCACTATAGAATCATATTGCAAATGCACGTGCAACTGGTCATCCCCCAAAAAAAAATTAAAATTTTTTTGTTTATTTTTCCTTACTTTTTCAAAGTCACTGTGCATTTGCAATATGTTTTTTCACTATAGAATCATATTGCAAATGCACATGCAACTGGTCATCCCCCCCCAAAAAAATTAGATTTTTTTTATGTTTCCTTACTTTTTCAAAGTCACTGTGCATTTGCAATATGTTTTTTCACTATAGAATCATATTGCAAATGCACATGCAACTGGTCATCCCCCAAAAAAAATTTTAGATTTTTTTTGTTTATGTTTCCTTACTTTTTCAAAGTCACTGTGCATTTGCAATATGTTTTTTCACTATAGAATCATATTGCAAATGCACATGCAACTGGTCATCCCCCCCAAAAAAATTAGATTTTTTTTGTTTATGTTTCCTTACTTTTTCAAAGTCACTGTGCATTTGCAATATGTTTTTTCACTATAGAATCATATTGCAAATGCACGTGCAACTGGTCACCCAAAAATAAAAATTTTGGATTTTTTTTGTTTATGTTTCCTTACTTTTTCAAAGTCACTGTGCATTTGCAATATGTTTCAATGGGCAGGTACCATCACGAATTTGTCATGCTCAAAATTTTTTAGATGTATTTTTTTTTGTTTCTTACTTTTTCAAAGTCACTGTGCATTTGCAATATGTTTTAAAGGGCAGGTACCATCACGAATTTGTCATGCTATAAAAATCTTGCAGGAATGTGAAATTGACTGGCCCGATGAACTCGGGATGGCTTTGCAGTGATTCTGGGTCATCTCAATCGCTCGTTTGGGTTGATTTCAGAATGTCGCTTTTGGTGATGTTTTTTCACTATAGGATCATATTGCAAATGTACAAGAGTCAAGTGGACAAGAGTCCATCAGTCAATTAGATATCATTCTGACCACCAAACTGATACAAACTGACACCAAACCCACTTTTTCCAACTCGTTTAGTAGCCAACTATTACATACTTCAGAGCTGGCCCAAAATTCACAACCCCTTCGGTTCAAACCATAAAAAAACCATAAAACACGTAGTTACGTTCTAGCTGCGGGTCCATTTCTTATGTTATGTGTTGGCCTAGCTGAGGCGACCCCGAATCCCAAGTTTCGGCTCGATAGGTCATTTGGTGTCCGAGAAAAACCCTAATTGGTGCTGAAAATCCACTATTTTCCATGACTTGCTACGGGGTCCTTGAATGAGTTATTGGACAGAAACGTTGGGGTCTGTCTATATGGGCCGAGACGTTTGCAATGCACCTAGTCTTGCGACTCTGGGACATTTCTAAATGTCGTCATTTTCGTGATGCAAAAATGAATTGAAGTTATTTCAAATGTACGAGGCTGTTTCTCGGTCCGAGAACCGTCTAGAGCCACGTAACTCACCACGCACCATCTACGGGAGGTCTAGAACAGGTTTCTAAAGTTTCGGAACTCTAGGTCCGACGGTTCTTTTTTAGCTCCAACAAAGCTAAGTATTGGAGCCACTGTCTGTCTCTACGCACCCCAATACGTCCCTCCTTCCAAGTTGTGTTTTAGTGTGATTTTTTTTTCCTTTGAATTTTTTTGGGAAAAATGACTGATTTACAGTTCATGGGGGTTGCCTAATCACACATATGAAGTTTTGGAAAGATCAGACTTTTTTAACCCTTCGAAACAGCCCCTGAGACACCAATTATGGCACTTCCGGTTGGCACAGGAAGTTATAAATCAACACATATCCTCATTGGGGTATGCTGTTACAGAATCCTGAGTTTTAAGTCCTTACGTTAAGAATTGACTGATCTACACAGGGTTGAATGCACTATGTCTATCAAACTGCATGCAGTGTATGGGTAAACACTTTTAGGGGCATTTTAACCACTTCCGGTTGGTCCAGGAAGCTTAGAATCAACACAGGTAGACCTCATAGTGGCCTGATGGACTGGTACCGAAGACAGGTTCATACGGCATTCATAACCCACATAGGCCTCAGGTTGAAATTAGGGGTGCAGGCAATGTATTCCTATGGGGAGAGATGACACTGTAATCTGTGAGATCAAAAAACACTGTTTTACTGTTAAGGGTTAATGCCACACGGTCAAGGTTAGGCTTGTTCAGATCGGGAGGACCTTAGGAACATTCATGTGGTGCAATTTTTCTTCTCACTCTAACGGTTCTCTCACTGTCACCCAAAAGCAAATGACATTGTGGTGCAGGCTTCATTTTGGGCCTACTATTCTAATGCTCGCTGCGCCTAGACCGAGCGAGCTACGGTCAAGCGGGATATCTCGCTGAACTCGGTACGGCCTAGGGATTATGGTAATGCCATTTCCTGCTCTCTGTGTCTTTAAGCACCGCACTTTATCACTCCATCCTTCCTGTGTGTGTGTGAGGGAGCTTTTCTTTGACATCTGTTGGGATTAATGACTGATTTACAGTTCAGAAGGGTTACCTAGTCACACATATGAAGTTTTGGAGAGATGTGACTTTTTTAACCCTTCGAAACAGAGAGTGTGACCCAATTAAAGGCACTTCCGGTTGGCACAGGAAGCTATAAGTAAACACATGTCTTGATTTACATAGCCACTTACAGAATCCCGAGTTTTAAGTCTTTACGTTAAGAATTGACTGATCTACACAGGGTTGAATGCACTATGTCTATCAAACTGCAGGCAGTGTATGGGTAAACACTTTTAGGGGCATTTTAACCACTTCCGGTTGCTCCAGGAAGCTTAGATTCGACACAGGTAGATCTCATAGTGGCCTGATGGACTGGTACCGAAGACAGGTTCATACGGCATTCATAACCCATATAGGCTTCAGGTTGAATTTTGTGGTGCAGGCTATGTATTCCTATGGGGAGAGATGTCACTGTAATCTGTGAGATCAAAAAACCCTGTTTTACTGTGAAGGGTTAATGCCACACGTTCAAGGTTAGGCTTGCTCAGATCGGGAGGACCTTAGGAACATTCATGTGGTGGAATTGTGCTTCTCACCCTAACGGTTCTCTCACTGCCACCCAAAATCAAATGACATTGTGGTGCAGGCTTCATTTTGGGCCTTCTTTTTTTCAAGTTTGCTGCACTCAGAACGAGCTACGGTCAAGCGGGGCGTCTCCTTGAACTCGGCACAGTCTGGAGACTATGGTGATGCCATTTTTTGTGTTGATTTCAGAATGCCATTTTGGTGATGGTCCCTCTCCGTTTAAACATATTGCAAATGTACAAAAGTCAACTAGCAAGTCAGTGTCCATCAGTCAATTAGATGTCATTATGACACCAAATGGATATCAATTGACACCAAACCCACTTTTTCCTACTCATTTAGTAGCCAACTATCACATATGTCAGAGCAGTCCCATAATTCACAGCGCCTTCGGTTTAAAACATAATAAAAAGGTAAAACACATAGTTACGTTCTAGCTGCGGGTCCAGTTCGGACATTATGTGAAGGCCTATGTGAGGCGACCCCGAATCCCGAGTTTCGGCTCGATAGGTCATTTGGTGTCCGAGAAAAACCCTAATTGGTGCTGAAAATCCACTTTTTTCCATGCCTTGCTACGGGGTCCTTGAACGAGCTATCGGACAGGCACGTCGGGGTCCGTCTCTATGGGCCGAGCCGGTTTCAATGCACCTAGCCTTGCGTCTCTGAGACTTTTCTAAACGTCGTCATTTTCGTAATGGTCAAAATGAATTGAAGGTATTGCAAATGTACGAGGCTGTTTCTCGGTCCGAGAACCGTCTAGAGCCACGTAACTCACCACGCACCATCAACCGGAGGTCTAGAACAGGTTTCTAAAGTTTCGGAACTCTAGGTCTGACGGTTCTTTTTTAGCTCCAACAAAGCTAACTATTACAGCCACTGTCTGTCTCTACGCACCCCAATACGTCCCTCCATCCAAGGTGTGTTTTAGTGTGATTTTTTTTTCCTTTGATTTTTTTGGGGAAAAATGACTGATTTACAGTTCATGGGGGTTGCCTAATCACACATATGAAGTTTTGGAAAGATCAGACTTTTTTAACCCCTCGAAACAGCCCCTGAGACACCAGTTATGGCACTTCCGGTTGGCACAGGAAGCTATAAATCAACACATATCCCCATTGGGGTATGCTGTTACAGAATCCCGAGTTTTAAGTCCTTACGTTAAGAACTGACTGATTTACACAGGGTTGAATGCACTATGTCTGTCAAACTGCAGGCAGGGTATGGGTAAACACTTTTAGGGGCATTTTAACCACTTCCGGTTGGTCCAGGAAGCTCAGAATCAACACAGGTAGACCTCATAGTGGCCTGATGGACTGGTACCGAAGACAGGTTCATACGGCATTCATAACCCATATAGACTTCAGGTTGAAATTAGGGGTGCAGGCAATGTATTCCTATGGGGAGAGATGACACTGTAATCTGTGAGATCAAAAAACACTGTTTTACTCTTAAGGGTTAATGCCACACGGTCAAGGTTAGGCTTGTACAGATCGGGAGGACCTTAGGAACATTCATGTGGTGGAATTTTTCTTCTCACCCTAACGGTTCTCTCACTGTCACTCAAAAGCAAATGACATTGTGGGGCAGGCTTCATTTTGGGCCTACTTTTCTAATGGTCGTTGCGCTTAGACCGAGCGAGCTACGGTCAAGCGGGATAGCTCGTTGAACTCAGCACAGTCTGGAGACTATGGTGATGCCATTTTTTGTGTTGATTTCAGAATGCCATTTTGGTGATGGTCCCTCTCCGTTTAAACATATTGCAAATGCACAAAAGTCAACTAGCAAGTCAGTGTCCATCAGTCAATTAGATGTCATTATGACACCAAACCCACTTTTTACTACTCATTTAGAAGCCAACTATCACATATGTCAGAGCAGTCCCATAATTCACAGCGCCTTTAGTTTAAAACATAATAAAAAGGTAAAACACATAGTTACGTTCTAGCTGCGGGTCCAGTTCGGACATTATGTGAAGTCCTATGTGAGGCGACCCCGAATCCCGAGTTTCGGCTCGATAGGTCATTTGGTGTCCGAGAAAAACCCTAATTGGTGCTGAAAATCCACTTTTTTCCATGCCTTGCTACGGGGTCCTTGAACGAGCTATCGGACAGAAACGTTGGGGTCTGTCTCTATGGGCCGAGCCGGTTTCAATGCACCTAGCCTTGCGTCTCTGAGACTTTTCTAAACGTCGTCATTTTCGTAATGGTCAAAATGAATTGAAGGTATTGCAAATGTACGAGGCTGTTTCTCGGTCCGAGAACCGTCTAGAGCCACGTAACTCACCACGCACCATTGACCGGAGGTCTAGAACAGGTTTCTAAAGTTTCGGAACTCTAGGTCTGACGGTTCTTTTTTAGCTCGAACAAAGCTAACTATTGCAGGCACTGTCTGTCTCTACGCACCCCAATACGTCCCTCCATTCAAGTTGTGTTTTAGTGTGATTTTTTTTTCCTTTGAATTTTTTGGGGAAAAATGACTGATTTACAGTTCATGGGGGTTGCCTAATCACATATATGAAGTTTTGGACAGATCAGACTTTTTTAACCCTTTGAAACAGCCCCTGAGACACCAATTATGGCACTTCCGGTTGGCACAGGAAGCTATAAATCACCACATATCCTCATTGGGGTATGCTGTTACAGAATCCTGAGTTTTAAGTCTTTACGTTAACAACTGAGTTATTTACGGAGGGTTTAGTATGTGTGTGTTATTTCAGAAAATCATAGAAAATCACAGAAATCTCGCAGAGCTCCGCAGCACACTTTAAAAAGATTCGTATGAACACCCTGCAACTGGATCTGTAACCGTTGAAAAAAAAAAACGCCTATTTGTGACCATTGCCAAGTTGTCATTGTTCCGTTTCTCTTAAATGACGATAGATAAATGGCTGGTTCTTTTTTTATTGACACCGGAGGCTCCTTGACTTTGACCTGAAGTGGAAAAATAATTTCTCTATTTCCATTTAGGACCTTTAATCCCAGAAAAACGGCCATAACTCAAAAACCGTCGAGGCCTAGACGCCATCTTGTTCGGGGCCAACTGCCCATTATGCCAAACCTACGCTCACCGAGTTTCGGCTTCGAAATATTTTCCGTTTTCGAGATAAGGCCCCGTCGTGATTCGTGATGTTTTGCCAAATTGCCATATGATTCCGTATGCCCTCTTGTGGGAAATTCCGGGATAGCGGAAAAACGGTCAAAAACTTGTTTATTTTATAAAACGGAAACCGAATGTCCGACAAAGTTCATTTGATGACTTCCCGGTAGGTCTGGCCCTACCGCACGGCCCGACGCCGACCGCGAATTTTACAAACGATTTCGGACGTCTAGTAAGGGACCGTACATTTGCAATATGGACTTTCTCACTGATCATACACGAAATGCCGAAATGTTCCCTTAAGGTATGGAAGGCGATGTCCCCCGGGGAATGCAATTAAGACCCTCTCATCACTGAACCCCCTCCTCCCTAACCCCCACCTCTCCTCCCTGTAAAGAAGGTAGTAAGACAGCAATATAACTCTACCGATTGAGGAATGTGGATGGTATTTCACTGTGCCTGTCTCACTATATAGACTAATAAACCCCAACATTCAGTATTAAATCCTAACATTCTAATGCATATTTTCCGTGTATAAAACCACTTTTTGGAGAAAATATTAGACCTTTAAAACATTTTCTATATGTTCTGTGAAGTCTATTTCAATGAGGGCTGTTGTTGCCTCCTCTACTCCTCGATAAGATGAAGAATGACCTTGACCCCGTAACCCCCTCCCCATTCTGCTCTCTATCTCTCTGGGGCAGCAGGGTAGCCTAGTGGTTAGAGCATTGGACTGGTAACCGAAAAGGTTGCAAGTTCAAATCCCTGAGCTGACAAGGTTAAAAAAAATATGTCGTTCTGCCCCTGAACAAGGCAGTTAACCCACTTTTCCTAGGCCGACAATAACAATTTGTTCTTAACTGACTTGCCTAGTAAAATAAAACAATTAATGACAGGGTGATGAAGTGACGACACAGGAGTTCTTCGTGAGCTTTTTGCCCTGCACCGCCCTGGCTGCAGAACACTGTGTGACTGCAGACTGATGCGTGATAGTGTCACTGCACATCTGCCCAGCTGGCCACACCTCCAGCTTGGTTGTCGAGGAGGAAGAGGAGGAGGTACAGGGCCGATACGGGAGAGGGACAGATGGCTTCAGAGGAATGGGCAGGGGTACAGTATGCCATCAATTAATTTGCAATGGAACCCAAATCCCAATTGGTGCCTCCATAAAATTTCAAAGACGAAGGAACAGATTGAACCCTGGGTGTGTATGGAAATCCTGAAAATAGGGTTTAATTGGGAGTGAGGAGGTACAAATCCATTGCAGCATAAAACCTGCTACCTATTTTGTACTGAAACTATATTGCATTTGTACTGTACGCATCATGATCAACTCTCCTTATCTTACCTAATTTTATCATATAGGGCTGAGATAGCATAATAGTAATGAACGATTCACCAAAATGTCAGTTTAATTTTGGGGGGTTATTAATAACTTTTCATGTTCAAAACTGTGCACTCTCCTCAAACAATAGCATGGTATTATTTCACTGTAATAGCTACTGTAAATTGGACAGTGCAGTTAGATTAACAAGAATTTAAGCTTTCTGCCAATATCAGATATTTCTATGTCCTGGGAAATGTTCTTGTTACGTACAACCTCATGCTAATCCCATTGGCCTACGTTAGCTCAACCATCCCATGGTAGGGACACCGAGCCCGTAGAACTAATTGACTGACGTCGGTTCAATGACTTGAATTTCGATTTAGTTAGGGTTTTTTGTGAGCTCAAAACATAGTTTCTCTAGAAAGAAATCAAATCGTTCACTTGAGAAATTAAGTCAAGAACTATGTGGGACGCTGGGCTAATTGGAAGTTGTAGTTTTTATTAGGCAAATATTCAATCTAGTTCAGTGCAGAAACATGGTAATTAACTACATTGACCCTAATCCATTGCACCTGTTCCAATGTTACTAGAGACAAGTCTAGCGACTTATTCTGGTGTTATTGGAGACTTTTGGAGACTCTGACGAGAAAGCACGTATCGTTCTTACTCTTCTCAACAAGCAGCCAGTGCTGCTGTGGGCCCCACCCTGTCCTAAAGCACTCACAGGCGGCCCAGTCTTCGTGCAGCAGTCTGTCCCAGCTGCAGTCAGAACAGGAGATGTTCACCCCTCCGTCCAGACTGCAAATGAACCGTGCATGCGGGAAGCCGCCACTGGCTGATCCCGCCCTGAATGCCTACATTCAGGGTGGGATGTAAATGTAAAAAAAAAACTTTTAAAAAACTAAGTAACTCCGCCAGTGTCGCTTTTGCCGGTCCCAAGCCCAGATAAAGGAGGACGGTTGGATTTGAGACATAAAAAAAAACAAGAATCGACAGAAGAAAGCTCATTTGTAGTTCTAAAAATATTTTGGGTGTTTCTTACTCACTTTATTTTATATATATATATATATATATTATTATTATTTTTTACCCCCTTTTCTCCCCAATTTCGTGGTATCCAACTGTTAGTAGTTACTATCTTGTCTCATCGCTACAACTCCCATACGGGCTCAGGAGAGACAAAGAAGGTAATGCGTCCTCCGAAACACAACCCAACCAAGCCGCACTGCTTTTTAACACAGCACACATCCAACCCGGAAGCCAGCCACCCCAATGTGTCGGAGGAAACACTGTGCACCTGGCGACCTGGCCAGCATGCACTGCCGCACAGGAGTCGCTAGTGCCTGATGAGACAAGGATATCCCTACCGTCCAAACCCTCCCTAACCCGGAAGACGCTAGGCCAATTGTGAGTCGCCCCACGGACCTCCCGGTCGCGGCTGGCTGCGACAGAGCCTGGGCGCAAACCCAGGCCCCACTGCTATGCAGTGCCCTAGACCTCTGCGCCACCCGGGAGGGGAGGCCTTTTTTACTCACTTTTTGTCTCTCCCACAACATTATTCCTCTCCCCTACAGCGTCCATCACAATTACTTGCACATAGCCAATTATGCAAAGTTGGTGATGACGTTATTTAGCGACTTCTAGCGACTTTTAGGACAGCCAATAGCTACGTTCCTTACTGAGGAGTTGGAAACACTGCACAGAGAGACCATATGAGACTGCATGAGAGCGGAATGACACAAAGACAAGAGGGATTACATTTCAAATTTAGCAGACGCTCTTGTGCAGAGCGACTTACAGGAGCATTTAGGGTTAAGTGTCTTGCTCAAGGTTAGATCGTCAGATTTTTCACCTAGTCAGTTCAGGGATATTATTATTTTTTTAACCTTTATTTAACTAGGCAAGTCAGTTAAGAACAAATTCTTATTTTCAATGATGGCCTAGGAACAGTGGGTTAACTGTTACGGTGCGTGAATGAGGACCCAAAAGCGAATTAACTTAAACAGAGCTTCTTTAATTACCAAACATAGGTAGGCTCAGACGGACCGGCGGATTCCGACAGGACAAGACAAGGTTACAGCAAACATGACGACAGTCTGGTTCAGGCATGAAACACAACAAACAAGAATCCGACAAGGACAGGAACAAAAACAGAGAGAGATATAGGGACCTAATCAGAGGGAAAAAGGGAACAGGTGGGAAACGGGGTGACGAGGTGGTTAGGAGGAGACAAGGCACAGCTGGGGGAAAGAGAGGGAGAAAAGGTAACCTAACAACGACCAGCAGAGGGAGACAGGGTGAAGGGAAAGGACAGACACAAGACACAACATGACAGTACATGACAGTACCCCCCCACTCACCGAGCGCCTCCTGGCGCACTCGAGGAGGAAACCTGGCGGCAACGGAGGAAATCCTCGATCAGCGCACGGTCCAGCACGTCCCGAGAGGGAACCCAACTCCTCTCCTCAGGACCGTACCCCTCCCAATCTACGAGGTACTGGTGACCACGGCCCCGAGGACGCATGTCCAAAATTCTACGGACCCTGTAGATGGGTGCGCCCTCGACAAGGATGGGGGGGGGGGGGGGGGGGAAGACGAGCGGGGGCGCGAAGGACGGGCTTGATGCAGGAGACATGGAAGACCGGGTGGACGCGACGAAGGTATCGCGGAAGAAGAAGTCGAACTGCGACAGGATTAATGACCCGAGAAATACGGAACGGACCAATGAACCGCGGGGTCAACTTGCGAGAAGCCGTCTTAAGGGGAAGGTTCTGAGTGGAGAGCCAAACTCTCTGACCGCGACAATATCTAGGACTCTTAGTTCTACGCTTATTAGCAGCCCTCACAGTCTGCGTCCTAAAACGGCAAAGTGCAGACCTGACCCTCTTCCAGGTGCGCTCGCAACGTTGGACAAAAGCCTGAGCGGAGGGGACGCTGGACTCGGCGAACTGAGATGAGAACAGCGGAGGCTGGTACCCGAGGCTACTCTGAAAAGGAGATAGCCCGGTCGCAGACGAAGGAAGCGAGTTGTGGGCGTATTCTGCCCAGGGGAGCTGTTCTGACCAAGACGCAGGGTTGCGAAAAGAAAGACTGCGTAAGATGCGACCAATAGTCTGATTGGCCCGTTCTGCTTGACCGTTAGACTGGGGGTGAAAGCCGGAAGAGAGACTGACGGAAGCCCCAATCAAACGGCAAAACTCCCTCCAAAATTGAGACGTGAATTGCGGACCTCTGTCCGAAACGACGTCTGACGGAAGGCCATGAATTCTGAAAACATTCTCGATGATGATTTGTGCCGTCTCTTTAGCAGAAGGAAGCTTAGCAAGGGGAATGAAATGAGCCGCCTTAGAGAACCTATCGACAACCGTAAGAATAACAGTCTTCCCCGCTGACGAAGGCAGTCCGGTGACAAAATCTAAGGCGATGTGAGACCACGGTCGAGAGGGAATAGGAAGCGGCCTGAGACGGCCGGCAGGAGGAGAGTTACCGGACTTAGTCTGCGCGCAGACCGAACAAGCAGCCACGAAACGACGCGTGTCATGCTCCCGGGTGGGCCACCAAAAACGCTGGCGAATGGAAGCAAGCGTACCCCGAACGCCAGGGTGGCCGGCTAACTTGGCAGAGTGAGCCCACTGAAGAACGGCCAGACGAGTAGGAACGGGAACGAAAAGAAGGTTCCTAGGACAAGCGCGCGGCGACGGAGTGTGAGTGAGCGCTTGTTTTACCTGCCTCTCAATTCCCCAGACAGTCAACCCGACAACACGCCCCTCAGGGAGAATCCCCTCGGGGTCAGTGGAGGCTACTGAAGAACTGAAGAGACGAGACAAAGCATCAGGCTTGGTGTTCTTAGAGCCCGGACGATAAGAAATCACGAACTCGAAACGAGCGAAAAACAGCGCCCAACGCGCCTGACGCGCATTAAGTCGTTTGGCAGAACGGATGTACTCAAGGTTCCTATGGTCAGTCCAAACGACAAAAGGAACGGTCGCCCCCTCCAACCACTGTCGCCATTCGCCTAGGGCTAACCGGATGGCGAGCAGTTCGCGGTTACCCACATCATAGTTACGTTCCGACGGCGACAGGCGATGAGAAAAATACGCGCATGGGTGGACCTTGTCGTCAGAGAGGGAGCGCTGAGAAAGAATGGCTCCCACGCCCACCTCTGACGCGTCAACCTCGACAACGAACTGTCTAGAGACGTCAGGTGTAACAAGGATAGGAGCGGATGTAAAACGATTCTTGAGGAGATCAAAAGCTCCCTGGGCGGAAACGGACCACTCAAAGCACGTCTTGACAGAAGTAAGGGCTGTGAGAGGAGCTGCCACCTGACCGAAATTACGGATGAAACGACGATAGAAGTTCGCGAAGCCGAGAAAGCGCTGCAGCTCGACGCGTGACTTAGGGACGGGCCAATCAATGACAGCTTGGACTTTAGCGGGATCCATCTTAATGCCTTCAGCGGAAATAACAGAACCGAGAAATGTGACGGAGGAGGCATGAAAAGTGCACTTCTCAGCCTTCACAAAAAGACAATTCTCTAAAAGGCGCTGGAGGACACGTCGAACGTGCTGAACATGAATCTGGAGTGACGGTGAAAAAATCAGGATATCGTCAAGGTAAACGAAAACAAAGATGTTCAGCATGTCTCTCAGGACATCATTGACTAATGCCTGAAAGACAGCTGGAGCGTTAGCGAGGCCGAAAGGAAGAACCCGGTATTCAAAGTGCCCTAACGGAGTGTTAAACGCCGTCTTCCACTCGTCCCCCTCCCTGATGCGCACGAGATGGTAAGCGTTACGAAGGTCCAACTTAGTGAAAAACCTGGCTCCCTGCAGGATCTCGAAGGCTGAAGACATAAGAGGAAGCGGATAACGATTCTTCACTGTTATGTCATTCAGCCCTCGATAATCTATGCAGGGACGCAGAGACCCGTCCTTCTTCTTGACAAAAAAAAACCTCGCTCCGGCGGGAGAGGAGGAGGGGACTATGGTACCGGCGTCAAGAGCTACAGACAAATAATCTTCGAGAGCCTTACGTTCGGGAGCCGACAGAGAGTATAGTCTACCCCGGGGGGGGGTGGTTCCCGGAAGGAGATCAATACTACAATCATACGACCGGTGTGGAGGAAGAGAGGTGGCCCTGGACCGACTGAACACCGTGCGCAGATCGTGATATTCCTCCGGCACCCCTGTCAAATCACCAGGCTCCTCCTGTGAAGAAGAGACAGAGGAAACAGGAGGGATAGCAGACATTAAACATTTCACATGACAAGAGACGTTCCAGGAGAGGATAGAATTACTAGACCAATTAATGGAAGGATTATGACAAACTAGCCAGGGATGGCCCAAAACAACAGGTGTAAAAGGTGAACGAAAAATTAAAAAAGAAATGGTTTCACTATGATTACCAGAAACAGTGAGGGTTAAAGGTAGCGTCTCACGCTGAATCCTGGGGAGAGGACTACCATCCAGGGCGAACAAGGCCGTGGGCTCCTTTAACTGTCTGAGAGGAATGTCATGTTCCCGAGCCCAGGTCTCGTCCATAAAACAGCCCTCCGCCCCAGAGTCTATTAAGGCACTGCAGGAAGCTGACGAACCGGTCCAGCGTAGATGGACCGACAAGGTAGTGCAGGATCTTGAAGGAGAGACAGGAGTAGTAGCGCTCACCAGTAGCCCTCCGCTTACTGACGAGCTCTGGCCTTTTACTGGACATGAAGTGACAAAATGACCAGCGGAACCGCAATAGAGACAGAGGCGGTTGGTGATTCTCCGTTCCCTCTCCTTAGTCGAGATGCGGATACCTCCCAGCTGCATGGGCTCAGCACCCGAGCCGGCAGAGGAAGATGGTAGTGATGCGGAGAGGGGGGCGACGGAGAGCGCGAGCTCCTTTCCACGAGCTCGGTGACGAAGATCAACCCGTCGCTCAATGCGAATAGCGAGTTCAATCAAGGAATCCACGCTGGAAGGAACCTCCCGGGAGAGAATCTCATCCTTTACCTCTGCGCGGAGACCCTCCAGAAGACGAGCGAGCAAGGCCGGCTCGTTCCAGCCACTGGAGACAGCAAGAGTGCGAAACTCAATAGAGTAGTCTGTTATGGATCGATTGCCTTGACATAGGGAAGACAGGGCCCTGGAAGCCTCCTCCCCAAAAACAGATCGATCAAAAACCCGTATCATCTCCTCCTTAAAGTCCTGATACTGGTTAGTACACTCAGCCCTTGCCTCCCAGATTGCCGTGCCCCACTCACGAGCCCGTCCAATAAGGAGAGATATGACGTAGGCGACACGAACAGTGCTCCTGGAGTAAGTGTTGGGCTGGAGAGAAAACACAATATCACACTGGGTGAGGAACGAGCGGCATTCAGTGGGCTCCCCAGAGTAACACGGCGGGTTATTGATTCTGGGCTCCGGAGATTCGAAAGCCCTGGAAGTGGCCGGTGGATCGAGGCGGAGATGGTGAACCTGTTCTGTGAGGTTGGAGACTTGGGTGGCCAGGGTCTCAACGGCATGTCGAGCAGCAGACACTTCCTGCTCGTGTCTGCCTAGCATCGCTCCCTGGATCCCGACGGCTGAGTGGAGAGGATCCGAAGTCGCTGGGTCCATTCTTGGTCGGATTCTTCTGTTACGGTGCGTGAATGAGGACCCAAAAGCGAATTAACTTAAACAGAGCTTCTTTAATTACCAAACATAGGTAGGCTCAGACGGACCGGCGGATTCCGACAGGACAAGACAAGGTTACAGCAAACATGACGACAGTCTGGTTCAGGCATGAAACACAACAAACAAGAATCCGACAAGGACAGGAACAAAAACAGAGAGAGATATAGGGACCTAATCAGAGGGAAAAAGGGTGGGAAACGGGGTGACGAGGTGGTTAGGAGGAGACAAGGCACAGCTGGGGGAAAGAGAGGGAGAAAAGGTAACCTAACAACGACCAGCAGAGGGAGACAGGGTGAAGGGAAAGGACAGACACAAGACACAACATGACAGTACATGACATTAACTGCCTGTTCAGGGGCAGAACGACAGATACCTTGTCAGCTCGGGGATTTGAACTTGCAACCCTTCGGTTACTAGTCCAACGTTCTAACCACTAGGCTACCCTGCCGCGACCTTTCGGTTTAATCAAATCAAATCAAGTTGTATTTGTCACATGCGTCAAATACAACAGGTGTAGTAGTCCTTACAGTGAAATGCTTACTTACAAGCCCTTAACCAACAAGTCTGTTTTAAGAAAAATAAGTGTGAAGAAAGTATTTACTAAAATAAACTGAAGTAAAAAAAACGAAGAAGAAAATAGAAAAATAACAAATAATTAAAGAGCAAAAATAAAATTACAGTAAGGAGGCTATATACAGGGGATATAGGTACAAAGTCAATGTGCGGGGGCGCAGGTTAGTCAAGATAATTGAGGTAATATGTACAAGTAGGTAAAGTGACTATGCATAGATAATAAACAGAGAGAAGTAGCATCATAAAAATGGGGGTTGGGGACAATGCAAATAGTCAGTGAAGACACTTGCCAGTTGGTCAGCGCATGCTCAGGAATTCACATCCTGGTAATCCGTCAGGCCCTGCGGCCTTGTGAATGTTGACCTGGCTATGTAGAGAGCGATCATACCGTAGTCTAGAACAGCTGATGCTCTCATGTATGCTTCAGTGTTGCTTGCCTCAAAGCGGGCATAGAAGTAATTTAGCTCATCTGGTAGGCTCGTGTCAATGGGCTTCTCGTGGCTGTGCTTCCCTTTGTAGTCTGTAATAGTTTGCAAGCCCTGCCACATCTGACGAGCGTCGGAGCTGGTGTAGTATGATTCAATCTTAGTCCTGTATTGACGCTTTGCCTGTTTGATGGTTCGTCGGAGGGCATAGCGGGATTTCTTATACTGGCCCAACGCTCTTAACCGCTAGGCTACATGCCGCAGATAGAGACAGTTTGTGAGGTAGCTCTACTTGATTGACAGTTGAGGTAGTTGGTAATAGGCAGTCTTGAAAATAAGTGTGAACTAGTGAAATTATTTTGTGAAATGATTTTGTCATCCAGCTAGGTACTACTACTAGCTTAGCTAAATAGGATGACTCCTTCAATGGGGAGCACAATGGCTGGCTGATACTGCCTGAGCAGAGATTTGATGATGACTTCAAGGAAAAAGAATCATAAAATAAGTAATGTGAATACATTATGGTTAATAAGTGATAAGCAGTAATGAATATTCACTAGCATCATGGGGCTCTTATTAATTGTTTTATTTGGTTTTGTTACAAAATTAAATCCACTGTCAGGGTCATGGAAAAGGCAGGTGATGGCTAAGAAAAGCTCTAAAATAATTTTAATGTCATTATTTCATAATGCATTTAACATTTTCAAAAATAATAAGAACCGTGATTTTTATTTTATAATCAAACCAAAACAGAACCAACCTCAAAAAGCACTAATCGCTCAGCACTATACTGTAGATTAAAGACACTTTCAACAAACATCAACGTAATTAACAACTGTGTAAAATAACGGTTGTCTAAATGCAGGTGTCCTTGTCAGGAATGTGATAGAGATCTTGTGAATCAATACTAGCCCATTCAGCACATGGAGGCAGGGCCTTGGTCCCAAGGACAGGGGGCTGTTCACTAGATGGATGCATAGAGGACTGTTCACTAGATGGATGCATAGAGGACTGTTCACTAGATAGATGCATAGAGGACTGTTCACTAGATGGATGCATAGAGGACTGGTCACTAGATGGATGCATAGAGGACTGTTCACTAGATGGATACATAGAGGACTGTTCACTAGATGGATGCATAGAGGATTATTCACTAGATGGATGCATAGAGGACTGGTCACTAGATGGATGCATAGAGGACTGGTCACTAGATGGATGCATAGAGGACTGTTCACTAGATGGATGCATAGAGGACTGGTCACTAGATGGATACATAGAGGACTGTTCACTAGATGGATGCATAGAGGACTGGTCACTAGATGGATGCATAGAGGACTGTTCACTAGATGGATACATAGAGGACTGTTCACTAGATGGATGCATAGAGGATTATTCACTAGATGGATGCATAGAGGACTGGTCACTAGATGGATGCATAGAGGACTGTTCACTAGATGGATGCATAGAGGACTGGTCACTAGATGGATACATAGAGGACTGTTCACTAGATGGATGCATAGAGGATTATTCACTAGATGGATGCATAGAGGACTGGTCACTAGATGGATGCATAGAGGACTGGTCACTAGATGGATGCATAGAGGACTGGTCACTAGATGGATGCATAGAGGACTGGTCACTAGATGGATACATAGAGGACTGTTCACTAGATGGATGCATAGAGGACTGTTCACTAAATGGATGCATAGAGGACTGTAGGAAAGTCAAACTGGAACATTACATGTTCATCAAGCGCTGCGAGACAGATGAGCTAAAGGACCTCCCTGTTCTTTGTCTCACCCTTACAGTAAACCTGAAGACACACACGATCAATGCTTCACTTTGACACACATGTAGTGCACAGCACATCTCACATTCATGCTGCATGAACATGTTCACACATGCTGAAACAAAGTGTTTTAACTCTGTCCCTAAACATAAATACAGTTGATATACATACACTCTAGTTGACACAGTCTAGTATACACACACTCTAGTTGATATACACTCTAGTTGATACAGTCTAGTATACACACACTCTAGCTGATATACACTCTAGTTGATACACACTCTAGTAGACACACTCTAGTTGACACAGTCTAGTAGACACACACTCTAGTTGATATACACTCTAGTTGATATACACTCTAGTTGATACACACTCTAGTAGACACACACTCTAGTAGACACACACTCGAGTTGATATACACTCTAGTTGATACACACTCTAGTAGACACACTCTGGTTGACACAGTCTAGTAGACACACACTAGTTGATATACAATCTAGTTGATATACACTCTAGTTGATATACATTCTAGTTGATACACATTCTAGTAGATACACATTCTAGTTGATATACATTCTAGTTGAAACACAGTCTAGTAGATACACATTCTAGTAGATACACATTCTAGTAGATACACATTCTAGTTGAAACACAGTCTAGTAGATACACATTCTAGTAGATACACATTCTAGTAGATACACATTCTAGTTGATACACATTCTAGTAGATACACATTCTAGTAGATACACATTCTAGTTGATATACATTCAAGTTGATACACATTCTAGTAGATACACATTCTAGTAGATACACATTCTAGTAGATACACATTCTAGTTGATATACATTCTAGTTGATACACATTCTAGTTGAACCACATTCTAGTTGATACACATTCTAGTTGATACACATTCTAGTTGATATACATTCTAGTAGATACACATTCTAGTAGATACACATTCTAGTAGATACACATTCTAGTAGATACACATTCTAGTTGAAACACATTCTAGTTGATATACATTCAAGTTGATACACATTCTAGTGGATACACATTCTAGTAGATACACATTCTAGTTGATATACATTCTAGTAGATACACATTCTAGTAGATATACATTCTAGTAGATACACATTCTAGTAGATACACATTCTAGTAGATACACATTCTAGTTGATATACATTCAAGTTGATACACATTCTAGTAGATACACATTCTAGGAGATACACATTCTAGTAGATACACATTCTAGTAGATACACATTCTAGTTGATATACATTCAAGTTGATACACATTCTAGTAGATACACATTCTAGTTGATATACATTCTAGTAGATACACATTCTAGTTGATACACATTCTAGTAGATACACATTCTAGTTGATATACATTCTAGTTGAAACACATTCTAGTAGATACACATTCTAGTAGATACACATTCTAGTAGATACACATTCTAGTTGATATACATTCTAGTTGATACACATTCTAGTAGATACACATTCTAGTTGATATACATTCAAGTTGATACACATTCTAGCAGATACACATTCTAGTTGATACACATTCTAGTAGATACACATTCTAGTAGATACACATTCTAGTTGATACACAGTCTAGTTGATATACATTCTAGTAGATACACATTCTAGTAGATACACATTATAGTTGATACACAGTCTAGTTGGTATACATTCTAGTAGATACACATTCTAGTAGATACACATTCTAGTTGATTCACAGTCTAGTAGTTACACATTCTAGTAGATACACATTCTAGTAGATACACATTCTAGTTGATATACATTCTAGTTGATATACATACATTCTAGTAGATACACATTCTAGTTGAAACACATTCTAGTTGATATACATACATTCTAGCAGATACACATTCTAGTTGAAACACATTCTAGTTGATATACATACATTCTAGTAGATACACATTCTAGTAGATACACATTCTAGAATATACACATTCTAGAAGATACTCATTCTAGTAGATACACATTCTAGTTGATACACATTCTAGTAGATACACATTCTAGTAGATACACATTATAGTTGATATACATTCAAGTTGATACACATTCTAGTAGATACACATTCTAGTAGATACACATTCTAGTTGATACACAGTCTAGTTGATATACATTCTAGTATATACACATTCTAGTAGATACACATTCTAGTTGATACACAGTCCAGTTGGTATACATTCTAGTAGATACACATTCTAGTAGATACACATTCTAGTTGATACACAGTCTAGTAGATACACATTGTAGTAGATACACATTCTGGTAGATACACATTCTAGTTGATATACATTCTAGTTGATATACATACATTCTAGTAGATACACATTCTAGTAGATACACATTCTAGTTGATATACATTCTAGTAGATACACATTCTAGTATATATACATTATAGTTGATATACATACATTCTAGTAGATATACATTCTAATTGATATACATACATTCTAGTAGATATACATTCTAGTTGATATACATACATTCTAGTAGATACACATTATAGTTGATACACATTCTAGTTGATAAACATACATTCTAGTAGATACACATTCTAGTTGATATACATACATTCTAGTAGATATACATTCTAGTTGATATACATACATTCTAGTAGATACACATTCTAGTTGAAACACATTCTAGTTGATATACATTCTAGTTGATACACATTCTAGTTGATACACACTGTAGTTGATACACACAGTAGTTGATTCATACTCCAGTTGACAAAGCGAAAAATTGTCAGTGTGTAAGGGACAGAGACAGGGACAGAAACAGGGACAGAGACATGGACCAAGACAGGAACAGAGACAGGGACACTGACAAAGACAGACGGGGACAGAGACAGATGGGGACAGAGACAGACAGGGACAGAGACGGACGGGGACAGGGAGGGGGACAGAGACAGGGACAGAGACAGTACGAGGACAAAGACACTGACAGGAGAGGTGACAGTGACCAAAGCTGCTGCCTGGCTGCCGCGTGTCTCTCTCAAGTCCCTCTGCGGCTGTTTCAGCATCATCACTCTACGGGGCTTAAGCTGCCATCAGCGGCAGACATTTTACATTCCGCCGGCGTATCCTAATGAGAGGCGTGGAGCTGACTGTCTGACACTGTCGGACCGCATCAATCCAAACTAGGTCTCTTAATCCTCTCCTGCCAGGCGCACGCTAGCCTGCCTCCTTCCTCCTGCCGATGGTCAGAGCCCTTGGGGAAGGGGGAGGGATTGTCAACGGGTGGGTACACACACTTACTCAATCACATCCACACACTCACATACTTACACAATCACACAAACACACAGAGTTTAAATTCTCACAGTTTTTGTCAGACGAGCTAGCTAGCCCATGGGAAGTCCATGGACTGCATCCTGTCTGAGAAGCTTTGGACTGCTAGTCTCAGATCACTCATTCATGTCAATTACCCACCCAGCACACACACAGATGTAGCATGCCTGTCATATTACCACCCATGACCTCCTCCATTTCTGGGGAATGTGATCAAGCACGGGTGTCTGTGGGAAATGTGATCACAAAGACTCAGTGCTGTCCAGAAGTTGAGTGATGGCCCATTTAAATGTTTAGGCCCAGTGTGAAATATCCCTATACCTTAGGGTAGCTTATAAATAATGAGAGAGCAGGTTATTGAGAGAATGCATGATTAGCAACTGCCACTGTCATCCTCAAAGAGATTTGTGTAGTGCTGTGGTAATTAACTATATTAACCTTGCCACAGGTTTTTCTACAGGTGTGTCAGAGGCAGTGAATGTTTCAGTCCCTGTGCTGCGCTGATGTTGAGCCAAAACGTGTATAGGGACTGTAACTAACATGGCATGTGAGAAACATAAGAAACCATGTGTCTGGTGTGTGTGTGTTTCTGGTGTGTGTGTGGGGGGGAGGGGGGGGGGGTTCACTGCTGCACTCTGCCCCATCTGCTATGCAGCACACATTGTGGCGGTGCGATGGTGGAGGTGGCGGCTCCCCGGGCCAGTGATGGATGACGAGGCAGGGCTCAAACAGCTCTGGGCACTGATAGAGAGAGAGCCTTATCGCCCAGATCAAATTCACACACCTCCACCCCCTCTTACCAGCACCCACCCCCTCTTCCTCCTCCCCTCCTATCATCTAAAATCTATTATCAGTTTTTTTGGAGAGGGAAAGGACCGCACTCCCTGTAAGGAGCCAGTCGATTGGTCAAATGTCTAAACCAAAACCACAGCAGTTTGTGGTCAGCAGTGGCTTAAGAGTGAGGGAATAGGGGTTTAAGATAAACCTTTATTCTAAAGAAAATATTGATGCAATCAGACAGTAACTAAGACTCCCATATAAATCATCTTGACTAAGCATTACGTTGTCACATGGGCTCGCCAAGATAAACCGATTTAAAAACATTTTAAAAACATCAATAACACACATTGGGGTAAATCCGGGACATGAGAGAATTATGTTGAAATAATATGGGTTTGCCAGCGTCTGCAGATTGATAACTGACTGTTTGCACACTGTCCCAAGGACACTCCTGACACTGTAGCGAGAGTAAACAGCAGCCAGCCAGCGAGACAACCCCGTCCATGGTGTTTGCTCACTCACTGTGATCCTCAGTGAGAAACCCTTGTGAATCCTGGGTAAATACGGCAGATTGAGAGTCCGGTCCGGTCTGAGGCTGGGCCGCCATACTGTCATGGGGCTATGCAAACACGCAACAAGACAGAGAGTAAGGCTCCGTGTAGCAGGCCTACAGTATGAGTGCATGTCTGCATAGGAGACAGCAGATAGGATTGTTCCTGTTCTAGCCACCTGTGTCCTGAATCCTGAACAGCTGTAATGGTACATAAAGATACCATCATGTGGTCTGTCTGTCACTTATACAGAACACGCTTTCTACTATCACCTTTTCCAAACATCAGATATTCCTCTACATGTATATGCAGTATTCCAGGCATGGATTAAACATCAATTTGAACTCTCTACAGCCCAGCATGAGATAAGCTATTCACACATTTTGGTATTCCATCTATAGTCTGTTACGATGCTGCTTTTGAGGAACCAGGGCAGACCGAATTAATATTGAGTATTGGGACAGTAGGCTGATAAAGTTGATTGATGATGAACAGCTGAAGGGTAAGGCACAGACTCCTTAACATCCCTAAAACGTAAACAATATAGACTTAAGCCAATTGTATTTGTGTTCCACTGTGAGTCCTGTAATGGTCATAAATCAACCACTGAAATGTTTTCCAGACAGTGGCTCCTCTAGAATATTCAACCAGTGCTGGCTTCCTACCTATCGATGGAGAGAGAAAAAGGGAGAGCAATTTAAAAACAATTTAAGACAGGTAGCTGCAGAGGAGGGGTAATTTAGTTGGAACCTATTATCCCTACTATCGATGCCTGTCTATTCCCTTCCCGATGCTAGCCAATAAGGCGCTAGGAGCTTTTCACCACGCAGGGCTTGGCTATCGTCCCTAAAACACTTCTTCCAGTGTGACTTGAATCTCTCCCACAGACTTCCATTAAACCCACAGACTGCTAAGGTGTCTGAAATACATGATACATACTGCATGCCATGAAAAATATATTACTCTACTAATGAATATCCACTTTAGCAATTAAACTGTCTGTATTTAAAATTAGACTATCATATAGGATGGGTCGACACCGGAACAGGTTCTAATACCCTGATAACCTATGGCCAGAATAACAAGAGTGCAGCCTTTAAAGAATAAGGGGACCTTCTAGCCTCCAGCACCCTCTTGTTAGAATAAGCAGATCTTCAAGCCTCCAGCACCCTCATTAGAATAAGCGGATATTCTAGCCTCCAGCACCCTCGTTAGAATAAGGGGATCTTCTATCCAACTGCTACTACTGCTTTCTCTTTATTGACTTCCTCTACTATGTCAGTTTTGGCACCTCTCCTAATACAACACCTAGAATAAGCCTCTCTAGCCTGGCATTGCCAGGTTGATCACATCCTCTCTTCCCCCAGGGTGTGGAGGAGAGAGAACGAATGAGAGTGGAGGGAGGACAGAAGGTGTCCACTGATAAGGAGCAGGTGGTGTCCTCCTCTGTGACTCAGGGCTGCAGCAGTTCCAGTAGCAGAGAGCCCTGCCTCATGCTTCCCTGTTCTACCTACCTGGCACCCAGAATCATGCACCTGCCTGCTGCTCTCTATTAACGCTGGTTAAGACAGCAGATACATGATCAATAGGCTCCTCTCCCACATCAACAACACCATGATTAAAGACTACAGCACAAAATGAAGTTCAGTGATGAAGATCGTGTTGTGGGTGAAAACACGGTGGAATCAGTGCACAGCAAAGGCTGGTATGGTCAGCACAGCGGAATAGACATGGTCGATCAGCATGGATCAGGGGATCAGTTTGAGCCAGCCAGTTGAACAATCCCTAATGCAGATCACATAATGAGTAGTGGAAAATACAGACAACTCTTCTGCAGGCCTATTGCATGTGTCTGAGAATGAGTCATTATATTGTTAACTGAGCCAGCGAAGGCATTGGGAATGGTCTACTTTCTAACTAACCACGTGTCACTGGCCCTGTGCTGGGGGAGTACTGATGAGGCCAACCAGGTCAGAGAAAAATCCTAATTTGATCCAATTAAAGCAGTGCAGTCAATTTCAGTAACACCCCATACCCTCTTCCTTCCCCTCTTCCCCTCTCCATCCAAACATGGTATAAATCATGAAGACATTAAATAAGCTGTGAATAAATTAAGCCAAGCAAAGTTTTAATTTCCAATTACAGCTCTACCCGCAAACACACACCCACACACGGTGCCTTCAGAAAGTATTCACACCCCTTGACTTTTTCCGCATTTTGTTGTGTTACAAAGTGGGATTCAAATGGATTTAATTGTATTTTTTTTCAACGATCTACACAAAATATTCTATAATGTCAAAGTGGAAGAAAAATTCTAACATTTGTAAAAAATGTAATATATGAAAAATAAAAGACAAATGTATCTTCATTAGATAAGAATTCAAACCCCTGAGTCAATGACATGCTACAATGACCTTTGGCAGCGATTACAGCGTTTCTTTCTGGGTAAGTCTTTAAGAGATCTCCACACCTGGATTGTGTTCTTTTTAAAATGTCAAATTGGATGTTGATCATTGCTAGACAACCATTGCTAGACAAACATTCACCGTCTTCTTGGTAAGCAACTCCAGTGTAGATTTTACCTTGTGTTTTAGGTTATTCTCCTGCTGAAAGTGGAATTCATCTCCCAGTGTATGGTGGAAAGTAAACTGAACCTTTGACAACAGTGTGTGGATGTGATTACATTATGCAGCCACCACTATGCTATAAAATATGGAGAGTGGTACTCAGTAACGTTTTGTATTGGATTTGCCCCAAACATAAAGCTTTATATTCAGAACAAAAACGTAATTGCTTTGCCACATTCTTGCAGTATTACTTTAGTGCCTTGTTTTGGAATATTTTTATTCTGTACAGGCTTCCTTCTTTTCACTCTGTCAATTAGGTTAGTATTGCAGAGTAACTACAATGTTGTTGATCCATCCTCAGTTTTCTCCTATCACAGCCATTAAACTGTTTTAAAGCCACCATGGTGAAATCCCTGAGTGTTTTTTTGAGTTAAGAAGGACATCTGTATCTTTGTAGTGACTGGGTGTATTGAGACACCATCCAACGTGTAATTAATAACTTCACTACGCTCAAAGGTATAATCAATGTCTGCTTTTTTTAATGTGAGGCATTGGAAAAGCTCCATGGTCTTTGTGGTTGAATCCGTGCTTGAAATTCACCGCTCGACTGAGACAGACAATTGCGCGTGGGGTACATTTTAACACTACTAAACACAATTTTTGCAACTAATGTGGCTTGTTAAGCAATATTTTCTCCTGAACTTATTTAGGCTTGCCATAACAAAGGGGTTGAATACTGACTCAAGACATTTGAGCTTTCATTTATAAAAATTGACATAATTCCATTTTTACATTATGGGGTATTGTGTGTAGACCAGAGACAAAACATCTCAATTGAATCCATTTTAAATTCAGGTTGTAACACATGTGGAAGAAGTCAAGGGGTGTGAATACTTTCTGAAAGTATTGTACATGAATGGCCAGAGGGTGAATTAAATGACTGTGTCGCAGCCATGTCAAGATTGAAATTCAGCAGGAAGGTTTATTATGACCATAAAAATAGGGATCTGTTGTCACTGACAAAAGACTATGGAGGATCTTAACGTGACACAGAGAGTGGAAAAACATGAAGTGATGCCAGGAGACCACACACACCCTCCAATGACACTTTCTTCCCAAACTCCGCCACATGATGACAGGAGATAGATGACAGCATTAAAAATGCAAATTAACATTTAACTAGTGATTCATGCATTCTAAACAGTCATCTGAATATGAAAAAGTAAATGGATAAAGTGCTTAATAGCATTGTGAGGGATAGTTTGACAGTTGCATTTTGTCATTACCAGGCCGTTCAAATTGGAAATGTTTCAAACCCTCATCATCAAAGGGTTTCTAACGGAACATTATTGGTCTTTTGAAACAGGAAGTGAAATGTAAGTACAAGTGAATATTTAATGAGAACAGAACTTCACCATCAAAGAGTTAATTTCAAACATCTGTTATTTAATTAAGGTTCAAAGGGTGCTTTTATTTCCTTTTCAAAACAGAAACATAGGAATCATACAATTGAAAACATTTAGAGCATTGATTGAATTCACATATAGGCAAAACCACTGAAAACCATTATGAAAACCATTGAAAAAGAACAATGGTTGAACTTGTGCAACACAGTGAATTGACTGGGGCCAGCAAATCTCTTGTCAAATTGACTGGGGCCAGCAAATCTCTTGTTGTCAAATTGACTGAGGCCAGCAAATCTCTTGAAAAATTGACTGGGGCCAGCAAATCTCTTGTCAAATTGACTGGGGCCAGAAAATCTCTTGTCAAATTGACTGGGGCCAGCAAATCTCTTGTCAAACTGACTGGAGCCAGCAAATCTCTTGTCAAATTGACTGGAGCCAGCAAATCTCTTGTTGTCAAATTGACAGGAGCCAGCAAATCTCTTGTTGTCAAATTGACTGGAGCCAGCAAATCTCATTGTCAAATTGACTATAGCCAGCAAATATCTTCTCAAATTGACTGGGGCCAGCAAATCTCGTTGTCAAATTGACTGGAGCCAGCAAATCTCTTGTCAAATTGACTGGAGGCAGCAAATCTCGTTGTCAAATTGACTGGAGCCAGCAAATCTCTTGTCAAATTGACTGGAGCCAGCAAATCTCGTTGTCAAATTGACTGGAGCCAGCAAATCTCTTGTTAAATTGACTGAGGCCAGCAAATCTCTTGTCAAATTGACTGGAGCCAGCAAATCTCTTGTTGTCAAATTGACTGGAGCCAGCAAATCTCTTGTTGTCAAATTGACTGGAGCCAGCAAATCTCTTGTCAAATTGACTGGGGTCGGGAAATCTTTGGTCAAATTGACTGGAGCCAGCAAATCTCTTGTCAAATTGACTGGAGCCAGCAAATCTCTTGTCAAATTGACTGGAGCCAGCAAATCTCTTGTCAAATTGACTGGGGCTAGCAAATCTCTTGTAAAATTGACTGGGGCCAGCAAATCTCTTGTTGTCAAATTGACTGAGGCCAGCAAATCTCTTGTCAAATTGACTGGGGCCAGCAAATCTCTTGTCAAATTGACTGGGGCCAGCAAATCTTGTCAAATTGACTGGGGCCAGCAAATCTCTTGTCAAATTGACTGGAGCCAGCAAATCTCTTGTTGTCAAATTGACTGGAGCCAGCAAATCTCTTGTTGTCAAATTGACTGGAGCCAGCAAATCTCTTGTTGTCAAATTGACAGGAGCCAGCAAATCTCTTGTTGTCAAATTGACTGGAGCCAGCAAATCTCATTGTCAAATTGACTATAGCCAGCAAATATCTTGTCAAATTGACTGGGGCCAGCAAATCTCTTGTCAAATTGACTGGGGCCATTAAATCTCTTGTCAAATTGACTGGGGCCAGCAAATCTCTTGTCAAATTGACTGGAGCCAGCAAATCTCTTGTCAAATTGACTGGAGCCAGCAAATCTCTTGTTGTCAAATTGACTGGAGCCAACAAATCTCTTGTTGTCAAATTGACAGGAGCCAGCAAATCTCTTGTTGTCAAATTGACTGGAGCCAGCAAATCTCTTGTCAAATTGACTGGGGCCAGCAAATCTCTTGTCAAATTGACTGGAGCCAGCAAATCTCTTGTCAAATTGACTGGGGCCAGCAAATGTCTTGTCAAATTGACTGGGGCCAGCAAATCTCTTGTCAAATTGACTGGGGCCAGCAAATCTCTTGTTGTCAAATTGACTGAGGCCAGCAAATCTCTTGTCAAATTGACTGGGGCCAGCAAATCTCTTGTCAAATTGACTGGGGCCAGAAAATCTCTTGTCAAATTGACTGGGGCCAGCAAATCTCTTGTCAAATTGACTGGAGCCAGCAAATTTCTTGTTGTCAAATTGACTGGAGCCAGCAAATCTCTTGTTGTCAAATTGACAGGAGCCAGCAAAACTCTTGTTGTCAAATTGACTGGAGCCAGCAAATCTCATTGTCAAATTGACTATAGCCAGCAAATATCTTCTCAAATTGACTGGGGCCAGCAAATCTCGTTGTCAAATTGACTGGAGCCAGCAAATCTCTTGTCAAATTGACTGGAGGCAGCAAATCTCGTTGTCAAATTGATTGGAGCCAGCAAATCTCTTGTCAAATTGACTGGAGCCAGCAAATCTCGTTGTCAAATTGACTGGAGCCAGCAAATCTCTTGTCAAATTGACTGAGGCCAGCAAATCTCTTCTCAAATTGACTGGGGCCAGCAAATCTCTTGTCAAATTGACTGGAGCCAGCAAATCTCTTGTTGTCAAATTGACTGGAGCCAGCAAATCTCTTGTTGTCAAATTGACTGGAGCCAGCAAATCTCTTGTTGTCAAATTGACAGGAGCCAGCAAATCTCTTGTTGTCAAATTGACTGGAGCCAGCAAATCTCATTGTCAAATTGACTATAGCCAGCAAATATCTTGTCAAATTGACTGGGGCCAGCAAATCTCTTGTCAAATTGACTGGGGCCATTAAATCTCTTGTCAAATTGACTGGGGCCAGCAAATCTCTTGTCAAATTGACTGGAGCCAGCAAATCTCTTGTCAAATTGACTGGAGCCAGCAAATCTCTTGTTGTCAAATTGACTGGAGCCAACAAATCTCTTGTTGTCAAATTGACAGGAGCCAGCAAATCTCTTGTTGTCAAATTGACTGGAGCCAGCAAATCTCTTGTTGTCAAATTGACTGGAGCCAGCAAATCTCTTGTCAAATTGACTGGGGCCAGCAAATCTCTTGTCAAATTGACTGGAGCCAGCAAATCTCTTGTCAAATTGACTGGGGCCAGCAAATGTCTTGTCAAATTGACTGGGGCCAGCAAATCTCTTGTCAAATTGACTGGGGCCAGCAAATCTCTTGTTGTCAAATTGACTGAGGCCAGCAAATCTCTTGTCAAATTGACTGGGGCCAGCAAATCTCTTGTCAAATTGACTGGGGCCAGAAAATCTCTTGTCAAATTGACTGGGGCCAGCAAATCTCTTGTCAAATTGACTGGAGCCAGCAAATTTCTTGTTGTCAAATTGACTGGAGCCAGCAAATCTCTTGTTGTCAAATTGACAGGAGCCAGCAAAACTCTTGTTGTCAAATTGACTGGAGCCAGCAAATCTCATTGTCAAATTGACGATAGCCAGCAAATATCTTCTCAAATTGACTGGGGCCAGCAAATCTCGTTGTCAAATTGACTGGAGCCAGCAAATCTCTTGTCAAATTGACTGGAGGCAGCAAATCTCGTTGTCAAATTGATTGGAGCCAGCAAATCTCTTGTCAAATTGACTGGAGCCAGCAAATCTCGTTGTCAAATTGACTGGAGCCAGCAAATCTCTTGTCAAATTGACTGAGGCCAGCAAATCTCTTCTCAAATTGACTGGAGCCAGCAAATCTCTTGTTGTCAAATTGACTGGAGCCAGCAAATCTCTTGTTGTCAAATTGACTGGAGCCAGCAAATCTCTTGTAAAATTGATTGAGGTCGGGAAATCTTTGGTCAAATTGACTGGAGCCAGCAAATCTCTTGTCAAATTGACTGGAGCCAGCAAATCTCTTGTAAAATTGACTGGGGCCAGCAAATCTCTTGTTGTCAAATTGACTGAGGCCAGCAAATCTCTTGTCAAATTGACTGGGGCCAGCAAATCTCTTGTCAAATTGACTGGGGCCAGCAAATCTCTTGTTGTCAAATTGACTGGGGCCAGCAAATCTTGTCAAATTGACTGGGGCCAGCAAATCTCTTGTCAAATTGACTGGAGCCAGCAAATCTCTTGTTGTCAAATTGACTGGAGCCAGCAAATCTCTTGTTGTCAAATTGACTGGAGCCAGCAAATCTCTTGTTGTCAAATTGACAGGAGCCAGCAAATCTCTTGTTGTCAAATTGACTGGAGCCAGCAAATCTCATTGTCAAATTGACTATAGCCAGCAAATATCTTGTCAAATTGACTGGGGCCAGCAAATCTCTTGTCAAATTGACTGGGGCCAGCAAATCTCTTGTCAAATTGACTGGGGCCAGCAAATCTCTTGTCAAATTGACTGGAGCCAGCAAATCTCTTGTCAAATTGACTGGAGCCAGCAAATCTCTTGTTGTCAAATTGACTAGAGCCAACAAATCTCTTGTTGTCAAATTGACAGGAGCCAGCAAATCTCTTGTTGTCAAATTGACTGGAGCCAGCAAATCTCTTGTTGTCAAATTGACTGGAGCCAGCAAATCTCTTGTCAAATTGACTGGGGCCAGCAAATCTCTTGTCAAATTGACTGGAGCCAGCAAATCTCTTGTCAAATTGACTGGGGCCAGCAAATCTCTTGTCAAATTGACTGGGGCCAGCAAATCTCTTATCAAATTGACTGGAGCCAGCAAATGTCTTGTTGTCAAATTGACTGTAGCCAGCAAATCTCTTGTTGTCAAATTGACAGGAGCCAGCAAATCTCTTGTTGTCAAATTGACTGGAGCCAGCAAATCTCATTGTCAAATTGACTATAGCCAGCAAATATCTTCTCAAATTGACTGGGGCCAGCAAATCTCGTTGTCAAATTGACTGGAGCCAGCAAATCACTTGTCAAATTGACTGGAGGCAGCAAATCTCGTTGTCAAATTGACTGGAGCCAGCAAATCTCTTGTCAAATTGACTGGAGCCAGCAAATCTCGTTGTCAAATTGACTGGAGCCAGCAAATCTCTTGTCAAATTGACTGAGGCCAGCAAATCTATTGTCAAATTGACTGGAGCCAGCAAATCTCTTGTTGTCAAATTGACTGGAGCCAGCAAATCTCTTGTTGTCAAATTGACTGGAGCCAGCAAATCTCTTGTAAAATTGACTGGGGTCGGGAAATCTTTGGTCAAATTGACTGGAGCCAGCAAATCTCTTGTCAAATTGACTGGAGCCAGCAAATCTCTTGTCAAATTGACTGGAGCCAGCAAATCTCTTGTCAAATTGACTGGGGCTAGCAAATCTCTTGTAAAATTGACTGGGGCCAGCAAATCTCTTGTTGTCAAATTGACTGAGGCCAGCAAATCTCTTGTCAAATTGACTGGGGCCAGCAAATCTCTTGTCAAATTGACTGGGGCCAGCAAATCTTGTCAAATTGACTGGGGCCAGCAAATCTCTTGTCAAATTGACTGGAGCCAGCAAATCTCTTGTCAAATTGACTGGGGCCAGAAAATCTCTTGTCAAATTGACTGGGGCCAGCAAATCTCTTGTCAAACTGACTGGAGCCAGCAAATCTCTTGTCAAATTGACTGGAGCCAGCAAATCTCTTGTTGTCAAATTGACAGGAGCCAGCAAATCTCTTGTTGTCAAATTGACTGGAGCCAGCAAATCTCATTGTCAAATTGACTATAGCCAGCAAATATCTTCTCAAATTGACTGGGGCCAGCAAATCTCGTTGTCAAATTGACTGGAGCCAGCAAATCTCTTGTCAAATTGACTGGAGGCAGCAAATCTCGTTGTCAAATTGACTGGAGCCAGCAAATCTCTTGTCAAATTGACTGGAGCCAGCAAATCTCGTTGTCAAATTGACTGGAGCCAGCAAATCTCTTGTTAAATTGACTGAGGCCAGCAAATCTCTTGTCAAATTGACTGGAGCCAGCAAATCTCTTGTTGTCAAATTGACTGGAGCCAGCAAATCTCTTGTTGTCAAATTGACTGGAGCCAGCAAATCTCTTGTCAAATTGACTGGGGTCGGGAAATCTTTGGTCAAATTGACTGGAGCCAGCAAATCTCTTGTCAAATTGACTGGAGCCAGCAAATCTCTTGTCAAATTGACTGGAGCCAGCAAATCTCTTGTCAAATTGACTGGGGCTAGCAAATCTCTTGTAAAATTGACTGGGGCCAGCAAATCTCTTGTTGTCAAATTGACTGAGGCCAGCAAATCTCTTGTCAAATTGACTGGGGCCAGCAAATCTCTTGTCAAATTGACTGGGGCCAGCAAATCTTGTCAAATTGACTGGGGCCAGCAAATCTCTTGTCAAATTGACTGGAGCCAGCAAATCTCTTGTTGTCAAATTGACTGGAGCCAGCAAATCTCTTGTTGTCAAATTGACTGGAGCCAGCAAATCTCTTGTTGTCAAATTGACAGGAGCCAGCAAATCTCTTGTTGTCAAATTGACTGGAGCCAGCAAATCTCATTGTCAAATTGACTATAGCCAGCAAATATCTTGTCAAATTGACTGGGGCCAGCAAATCTCTTGTCAAATTGACTGGGGCCAGCAAATCTCTTGTCAAATTGACTGGGGCCAGCAAATCTCTTGTCAAATTGACTGGAGCCAGCAAATCTCTTGTCAAATTGACTGGAGCCAGCAAATCTCTTGTTGTCAAATTGACTGGAGCCAACAAATCTCTTGTTGTCAAATTGACAGGAGCCAGCAAATCTCTTGTTGTCAAATTGACTGGAGCCAGCAAATCTCTTGTTGTCAAATTGACTGGAGCCAGCAAATCTCTTGTCAAATTGACTGGGGCCAGCAAATCTCTTGTCAAATTGATTGGAGCCAGCAAATCTCTTGTCAAATTGACTGGGGCCAGCAAATGTCTTGTCAAATTGACTGGGGCCAGCAAATCTCTTGTCAAATTGACTGGGGCCAGCAAATCTCTTGTTGTCAAATTGACTGAGGCCAGCAAATCTCTTGTCAAATTGACTGGGGCCAGCAAATCTCTTGTCAAATTGACTGGGGCCAGAAAATCTCTTGTCAAATTGACTGGGGCCAGCAAATCTCTTGTCAAATTGACTGGAGCCAGCAAATGTCTTGTTGTCAAATTGACTGGAGCCAGCAAATCTCTTGTTGTCAAATTGACAGGAGCCAGCAAAACTCTTGTTGTCAAATTGACTGGAGCCAGCAAATCTCATTGTCAAATTGACTATAGCCAGCAAATATCTTCTCAAATTGACTGGGGCCAGCAAATCTCGTTGTCAAATTGACTGGAGCCAGCAAATCTCTTGTCAAATTGACTGGAGGCAGCAAATCTCGTTGTCAAATTGACTGGAGCCAGCAAATCTCTTGTCAAATTGACTGGAGCCAGCAAATCTCGTTGTCAAATTGACTGGAGCCAGCAAATCTCTTGTCAAATTGACTGAGGCCAGCAAATCTCTTCTCAAATTGACTGGAGCCAGCAAATCTCTTGTTGTCAAATTGACTGGAGCCAGCAAATCTCTTGTTGTCAAATTGACTGGAGCCAGCAAATCTCTTGTAAAATTGACTGGGGTCGGGAAATCTTTGGTCAAATTGACTGGAGCCAGCAAATCTCTTGTCAAATTGACTGGAGCCAGCAAATCTCTTGTCAAATTGACTGGAGCCAGCAAATCTCTTGTCAAATTGACTGGGGCTAGCAAATCTCTTGTAAAATTGACTGGGGCCAGCAAATCTCTTGTTGTCAAATTGACTGAGGCCAGCAAATCTCTTGTCAAATTGACTGGGGCCAGCAAATCTCTTGTCAAATTGACTGGGGCCAGCAAATCTCTTGTTGTCAAATTGACTGAGGCCAGCAAATCTCTTGTCAAATTGACTGGGGCCAGCAAATCTCTTGTCAAATTGACTGGGGCCAGCAAATCTTGTCAAATTGACTGGGGCCAGCAAATCTATTGTCAAATTGACTGGAGCCAGCAAATCTCTTGTTGTCAAATTGACTGGAGCCAGCAAATCTCTTGTTGTCAAATTGACTGGAGCCAGCAAATCTCTTGTTGTCAAATTGACAGGAGCCAGCAAATCTCTTGTTGTCAAATTGACTGGAGCCAGCAAATCTCATTGTCAAATTGACTATAGCCAGCAAATATCTTGTCAAATTGACTGGGGCCAGCAAATCTCTTGTCAAATTGACTGGGGCCAGCAAATCTCTTGTCAAATTGACTGGGGCCAGCAAATCTCTTGTCAAATTGACTGGAGCCAGCAAATCTCTTGTCAAATTGACTGGAGCCAGCAAATCTCTTGTTGTCAAATTGACTGGAGCCAACAAATCTCTTGTTGTCAAATTGACAGGAGCCAGCAAATCTCTTGTTCTCAAATTGACTGGAGCCAGCAAATCTCTTGTTGTCAAATTGACTGGAGCCAGCAAATCTCTTGTCAAATTGACTGGGGCCAGCAAATCTCGTTGTCAAATTGACTGGAGCCAGCAAATCTCTTGTCAAATTGACTGGGGCCAGCAAATCTCTTGCCAAATTGACTGGGGCCAGCAAATCTCTTGTCAAATTGACTGGGGCCAGCAAATCTCTTGTTGTCAAATTGACTGAGGCCTGCAAATCTCTTGTCAAATTGACTGGGGCCAGCAAATCTCTTGTCAAATTGACTGGGGCCAGAAAATCTCTTGTCAAATTGACTGGGGCCAGCAAATCTCTTGTCAAATTGACTGGAGCCAGCAAATGTCTTGTTGTCAAATTGACTGGAGCCAGCAAATCTCTTGTTGTCAAATTGACAGGGGCCAGCAAATCTCTTGTTGTCAAATTGACTGGAGCCAGCAAATCTCATTGTCAAATTGACTATAGCCAGCAAATATCTTCTCAAATTGACTGGGGCCAGCAAATCTCGTTGTCAAATTGACTGGAGCCAGCAAATCTCTTGTCAAATTGACTGGAGGCAGCAAAACTCGTTGTCAAATTGACTGGAGCCAGCAAATCTCTTGTCAAATTGACTGGAGCCAGCAAATCTCGTTGTCAAATTGACTGGAGCCAGCAAATCTCTTGTCAAATTGACTGAGGCCAGCAAATCTCTTGTCAAATTGACTGGAGCCAGCAAATCTCTTGTTGTCAAATTGACTGGAGCCAGCAAATCTCTTGTTGTCAAATTGACTGGAGCCAGCAAATCTCTTGTAAAATTGACTGGGGTCGGGAAATCTTTGGTTAAATTGACTGGAGCCAGCAAATCTCTTGTCAAATTGACTGGAGCCAGCAAATCTCTTGTCAAATTGACTGGAGCCAGCAAATCTCTTGTCAAATTGACTGGGGCTAGCAAATCTCTTGTAAAATTGACTGGGGCCAGCAAATCTCTTGTTGTCAAATTGACTGAGGCCAGCAAATCTCTTGTCAAATTGACTGGGGCCAGCAAATCTCTTGTCAAATTGACTGGGGCCAGCAAATCTTGTCAAATTGACTGGGGCCAGCAAATCTCTTGTCAAATTGACTGGAGCCAGCAAATCTCTTGTTGTCAAATTGACTGGAGCCAGCAAATCTCTTGTTGTCAAATTGACTGGAGCCAGCAAATCTCTTGTTGTCAAATTGACAGGAGACAGCAAATCTCTCGTTGTCAAATTGACAGGAGCCAGCAAATCTCTTGTTGTCAAATTGACTGGAGCCAGCAAATCTCTTGTTGTCAAATTGACTGGAGCCAGCAAATCTCTTGTCAAATTGACTGGGGCCAGCAAATCTCTTGTCAAATTGACTGGAGCCAGCAAATCTCTTGTCAAATTGACTGGGGCCAGCAAATCTCTTGTCAAATTGACTGGGGCCAGCAAATCTCTTGTCAAATTGACTGGGGCCAGCAAATCTCTTGTTGTCAAATTGACTGAGGCCAGCAAATCTCTTGTCAAATTGACTGGGGCCAGCAAATCTCTTGTCAAATTGACTGGGGCCAGAAAATCTCTTGTCAAATTGACTGGGGCCAGCAAATCTCTTGTCAAATTGACTGGAGCCAGCAAATTTCTTGTTGTCAAATTGACTGGAGCCAGCAAATCTCTTGTTGTCAAATTGACAGGAGCCAGCAAATCTCTTGTTGTCAAATTGACTAGAGCCAGCAAATCTCATTGTCAAATTGACTATAGCCAGCAAATATCTTCTCAAATTGACTGGGGCCAGCAAATCTCGTTGTCAAATTGACTGGAGCCAGCAAATCTCTTGTCAAATTGACTGGAGGCAGCAAATCTCGTTGTCAAATTGACTGGAGCCAGCAAATCTCTTGTCAAATTGACTGGAGCCAGCAAATCTCGTTGTCAAATTGACTGGAGCCAGCAAATCTCTTGTCAAATTGACTGGAGGCAGCAAATCTCGTTGTCAAATTGACTGGGGCCAGCAAATCTCTTGTCAAATTGACTGGAGCCAGCAAATGTCTTGTTGTCAAATTGACTGGAGCCAGCAAATCTCTTGTTGTCAAATTGACAGGAGCAAGCAAATCTCTTGTTGTCAAATTGCCTGGAGCCAGCAAATCTCATTGTCAAATTGACTATAGCCAGCAAATATCTTCTCAAATTGACTGGGGCCAGCAAATCTCGTTGTCAAATTGACTGGAGCCAGCAAATCTCTTGTCAAATTGACTGGAGGCAGCAAATCTCGTTGTCAAATTGACTGGAGCCAGCAAATCTCTTGTCAAATTGACTGGAGCCAGCAAATCTCGTTGTCAAATTGACTGGAGCCAGCAAATCTCTTGTCAAATTGACTGAGGCCAGCAAATCTCTTGTCAAATTGACTGGAGCCAGCAAATCTCTTGTTGTCAAATCGACTGGAGCCAGCAAATCTCTTGTTGTCAAATTGACTGGAGCCAGCAAATCTCTTGTAAAATTGACTGGGGTCGGGAAATCTTTGGTCAAATTGACTGGAGCCAGCAAATCTCTTGTAAAATTGACTGGGGCCAGCAAATCTCTTGTTGTCAAATTGACTGAGGCCAGCAAATCTCTTGTCAAATTGACTGGGGCCAGCAAATCTCTTGTCAAATTTACTGGAGCCAGCAAATCTCTTGTTGTCAAATTGACTGGAGCCAGCAAATCTCTTGTTGTCAAATTGACTGGAGCCAGCAAATCTCTTGTTGTCAAATTGACAGGAGACAGCAAATCTCTCGTTGTAAAATTGACTGGGGCCAGCAAATCTCGTTGTCAAATTTACTATAGCCAGCAAATCTCATTGTCAAATTGAATGGAGTCAGCAAATCTCATTGTCAAATTGACTGGAGCCAGCAAATCTCTTGTCAAATTGACTGAGGCCATCAAATCTCTTGTTGTCAAATTGACTGGAGCCAGCAAATCTCTTGTTGTCAAATTGACTGGAGCCAGCAAATCTCTTGTTGTCAAATTGACTATAGCCAGCAAATCTCTTGTTGTCAAATTGACTGGAGCCAGCAAATCTCTTGTTGTCAAATTGACTGGAGCCAGCAAATCTCTTGTTGTCAAATTGACTGGAGCCAGCAAATCTCTTGTTGTCAAATTGACTGGAGCCAGCAAATCTCATTGTCAAATTGACTATAGCCAGCAAATCTCGTTGTCAAATTGACTGGAGCCAGCAAATCTCTTGTTGTCAAATTGCCTGGAGCCAGCAAATCTCATTGTCAAATTGACTATAGCCAGCAAATATCTTCTCAAATTGACTGGGGTCAGCAAATCTCATTGTCAAATTGACTGGAGGCAGCAAATCTCGTTGTCAAATTGACTGGAGCCAGCAAATCTCTTGTCAAATTGACTGGAGCCAGCAAATCTCGTTGTCAAATTGACTGGAGCCAGCAAATCTCTTGTCAAATTGACTGAGGCCAGCAAATTTCTTGTCAAATTGACTGGAGCCAGCAAATCTCTTGATGTCAAATTGACTGGAGCCAGCAAATCTCTTGTTATCAAATTGACTGGAGCCAGCAAATCTCTTGTAAAATTGACTGGGGTCGGGAAATCTTTGGTCAAATTGACTGGAGCCAGCAAATCTCTTGTCAAATTGACTGGAGCCAGCAAATCTCTTGTAAAATTGACTGGGGCCAGCAAATCTCTTGTTGTCAAATTGACTGAGGCCAGCAAATCTCTTGTCAAATTGACTGGGGCCAGCAAATCTCTTGTCAAATTGATTGGGGCCAGCAAATCTTGTCAAATTGACTGGGGCCAGCAAATCTCTTGTCAAATTTACTGGAGCCAGCAAATCTCTTGTTGTCAAATTGACTGGAGCCAACAAATCTCTTGTTGTCAAATTGACAGGAGACAGCAAATCTCTCGTTGTAAAATTGACTGGGGCCAGCAAATCTCGTTGTCAAATTTACTATAGCCAGCAAATCTCATTGTCAAATTGAATGGAGTCAGCAAATCTCATTGTCAAATTGACTGGAGCCAGCAAATCTCTTGTCAAATTGACTGAGGCCATCAAATCTCTTGTTGTCAAATTGACTGGAGCCAGCAAATCTCTTGTTGTCAAATTGACTGGAGCCAGCAAATCTCTTGTTGTCAAATTGACTATAGCCAGCAAATCTCTTGTTGTCAAATTGACTGGAGCCAGCAAATCTCTTGTTGTCAAATTGACTGGAGCCAGCAAATCTCTTGTTGTCAAATTGACTGGAGCCAGCAAATCTCTTGTTGTCAAATTGACTGGAGCCAGCAAATCTCTTGTCAAATTGACTGAGGCCAGCAAATCTCATTGTCAAATTGACTATAGCCAGCAAATCTCGTTGTCAAATTGACTGGAGCCAGCAAATCTCTTGTTGTCAAATTGACTGGAGCCAGCAAATCTCTTGTCCAATTGACTGAGGCCAGCAAATCTCTTGTCAAATTGACTCGGGCCAGCAAATCTCTTGTCAAATTGACTGGAGCCAGCAAATCTCTTGTCAAATTGACTGGAGCCAGCAAATCTCTTGTCAAATTGACTGAGGCCATTAAATCTCATTGTCAAATTGACTGGAGCCAGCAAATCTCATTGTCAAATTGACTGGAGCCAGCAAATCTCATTGTCAAATTGACTGAGGCCAGCAAATCTTGTTGTCAAATTGACTGAGGCCAGCAAATCTCGTTGTCAAATTGACTATAGCCAGCAAATCACATTGTCAAATTGACTATAGCCAGCAAATTTCGTTGTCAAATTGACTGGAGCCAGCAAATCTCTTGTTGTCAAATTGACTGGAGCCAGCAAATCTCTTGTCAAATTGACTGAGGCCAGCAAATCTCTTGTCAAATTGACTCGGGCCAGCAAATCTCTTGTCAAATTGACTGGAGCCAGCAAATCTCTTGTCAAATTGACTGGAGCCAGCAAATCTCTTGTCAAATTGACTGAGGCCAGCAAATCTCATTGTCAAATTGACTGGAGCCAGCAAATCTCATTGTCAAATTGACTGGAGCCAGCAAATCTCATTGTCAAATTGACTGAGGCCAGCAAATCTTGTTGTCAAATTGACTATAGCCAGCAAATCTCGTTGTCAAATTGACTGGAGCCAGCAAATCTCGTTGTCAAATTGACTATAGCCAGCAAATCTCTTGTCAAATTGACTGGAGCCAGCAAATCTCATTGTCAAATTGACTCGGGCCAGCAAATCTCTTGTCAAATTGACTGGAGCCAGCAAATCTCTTGTCAAATTGACTGGAGCCAGCAAATCTCTTGTCAAATTGACTGAGGCCAGCAAATCTCTTGTTGTCAAATTTACTATAGCCAGCAAATCTCTTGTTGTCAAATTGACTGGAGCCAGCAAATCTCTTGTTGTCAAATTGACTGGAGCCATCAAATCTCTTGTTGTCAAATTGACTGGAGCCAGCAAATCTCTTGTTGTCAAATTGACTGGAGCCAGCAAATCTCTTGTCAAATTGACTGAGGCCATCAAATCTCATTGTCAAATTGACTATAGCCAGCAAATCTCGTTGTCAAATTGACTGGAGCCAGCAAATCTCTTGTTGTCAAATTGACTGGAGCCAGCAAATCTCTTGTCAAATTGACTGAGGCCAGCAAATCTCTTGTCAAATTGACTCGGGCCAGCAAATCTCTTGTCAAATTGACTGGAGCCAGCAAATCTCTTGTCAAATTGACTGGAGCCAGCAAATCTCTTGTCAAATTGACTGAGGCCAGCAAATCTCATTGTCAAATTGACTGGAGCCAGCAAATCTCATTGTCAAATTGACTGGAGCCAGCAAATCTCATTGTCAAATTGACTGAGGCCAGCAAATCTTGTTGTCAAATTGACTGAGGCCAGCAAATCTCGTTGTCAAATTGACTATAGCCAGCAAATCACATTGTCAAATTGACTATAGCCAGCAAATTTCGTTGTCAAATTGACTGGAGCCAGCAAATCTCTTGTTGTCAAATTGACTGGAGCCAGCAAATCTCTTGTCAAATTGACTGAGGCCAGCAAATCTCATTGTCAAATTGACTGGAGCCAGCAAATCTCATTGTCAAATTGACTGGAGCCAGCAAATCTCATTGTCAAATTGACTGAGGCCAGCAAATCTTGTTGTCAAATTGACTGAGGCCAGCAAATCTCGTTGTCAAATTGACTATAGCCAGCAAATCACATTGTCAAATTGACTATAGCCAGCAAATTTCGTTGTCAAATTGACTGGAGCCAGCAAATCTCTTGTTGTCAAATTGACTGAGGCCAGCAAATCTCTTGTCAAATTGACTGGGGCCAGCAAATCTCTTGTCAAATTGACTGGGGCCAGCAAATCTCTTGTCAAATTTACTGGAGCCAGCAAATCTCTTGTCAAATTGACTGGAGCCAGCAAATCTCTTGTTGTCAAATTGACTGGAGCCAACAAATCTCTTGTTGTCAAATTGACAGGAGCCAGCAAATCTCTTGTTGTCAAATTGACTGGAGCCAGCAAATCTCTTGTTGTCAAATTGACTGGAGCCAGCAAATCTCTTGTCAAATTGACTGGGGCCAGCAAATCTCTTGTCAAATTGACTGGAGCCAGCAAATCTCTTGTCAAATTGACTGGGGCCAGCAAATCTCTTGTTAAATTGACTGGGGCCAGCAAATCTCTTGTCAAATTGACTGGGGCCAGCAAATCTCTTGTTGTCAAATTGACTGAGGCCAGCAAATCTCTTGTCAAATTGACTGGGGCCAGCAAATCTCTTGTCAAATTGACGGGGGCCAGAAAATCTCTTGTCAAATTGACTGGGGCCAGCAAATCTCTTGTCAAATTGCCTGGAGCCAGCAAATGTATTGTTGTCAAATTAACTGGAGCCAGCAAATCTCTTGTTGTCAAATTGACAGGAGCCAGCAAATCTCTTGTTGTCAAATTGACTGGAGCCAGCAAATCTCATTGTCAAATTGACTATAGCCAGCAAATATCTTCTCAAATTGACTAAACCAGCAAATCTCGTTGTCAAATTGACTGGAGCCAGCAAATCTCTTGTCAAATTGACTGGAGGCAGCAAATCTCGTTGTCAAATTGACTGGAGCCAGCAAATCTCTTGTCAAATTGACTGAGGCCAGCAAATCTCTTGTTGTCAAATTGACTGGAGCCAGCAAATCTATTGTTGTCAAATTTACTATAGCCAGCAAATCTCTTGTTGTCAAATTGACTGGAGCCAGCAAATCTCTTGTTGTCAAATTGACTGGAGCCAGCAAATCTCTTGTTGTCAAATTGACTGGAGCCAGCAAATCTCTTGTTGTCAAATTGACTGGAGCCAGCAAATCTCTTGTCAAATTGACTGAGGCCAGCAAATCTCATTGTCAAATTGACTATAGCCAGCAAATCTCGTTGTCAAATTGACTGGAGCCAGCAAATCTCTTGTCAAATTGACTGAGGCCAGCAAATCTCTTGTCAAATTGACTCGGGCCAGCAAATCTCTTGTCAAATTGACTGGAGCCAGCAAATCTCTTGTCAAATTGACTGGAGCCAGCAAATCTCTTGTCAAATTGACTGAGGCCAGCAAATGTCATTGTCAAATTGACTGGAGCCAGCAAATCTCACTGTCAAATTGACTGGAGCCAGCAAATCTCATTGTCAAATTGACTGAGGCCAGCAAATCTTGTTGTCAAATTGACTGAGGCCAGCAAATCTCGTTGTCAAATTGACTATAGCCAGCAAATCACATTGTCAAATTGACTATAGCCAGCAAATTTCGTTGTCAAATTGACTGGAGCCAGCAAATCTCTTGTCAAATTGACTGAGGCCAGCAAATCTCTTGTCAAATTGACTCGGGCCAGCAAATCTCTTGTCAAATTGACTGGAGCCAGCAAATCTCTTGTCAAATTGACTGGAGCCAGCAAATCTCTTGTCAAATTGACTGAGGCCAGCAAATCTCATTGTCAAATTGACTGGAGCCAGCAAATCTCATTGTCAAATTGACTGGAGCCAGCAAATCTCATTGTCAAATTGACTGAGGCCAGCAAATCTTGTTGTCAAATTGACTGAGGCCAGCAAATCTTGTTGTCAAATTGACTATAGCCAGCAAATCACATTGTCAAATTGACTATAGCCAGCAAATCTCGTTGTCAAATTGACTGGAGCCAGCAAATCTCGTTGTCAAATTGACTATAGCCAGCAAATCGCTTGTCAAATTGACTGGAGCCAGCAAATCTCATTGTCAAATTGACTGGAGCCAGCAAATCTCTTGTCAAATTGACTGAGGCCAGCAAATCTCTTGTTGTCAAATTGACTGGAGCCAGCAAATCTCTTGTTGTCAAATTGACTGGAGCCAGCAAATCTCTTGTTGTCAAATTTACTATAGCCAGCAAATCTCTTGTTGTCAAATTGACAGGAGCCAGCAAATCTCTTGTTGTCAAATTGACTGGAGCCAGCAAATCTCATTGTCAAATTGACTATAGCCAGCAAATATCTTCTCAAATTGACTGGGGCCAGCAAATCTCGTTGTCAAATTGACTGGAGCCAGCAAATCTCTTGTCAAATTGACTGGAGGCAGCAAATCTCGTTGTCAAATTGACTGGAGCCAGCAAATCTCTTGTCAAATTGACTGAGGCCAGCAAATCTCTTGTTGTCAAATTGACTGGAGCCAGCAAATCTCTTGTTGTCAAATTGACTGGAGCCAGCAAATCTCTTGTTGTCAAATTTACTATAGCCAGCAAATCTCTTGTTGTCAAATTGACTGGAGCCAGCAAATCTCTTGTTGTCAAATTGACTGGAGCCAGCAAATCTCTTGTTGTCAAATTGACTGGAGCCAGCAAATCTCTTGTTGTCAAATTGACTGGAGCCAGCAAATCTCTTGTCAAATTGACTGAGGCCAGCAAATCTCATTTTCAAATTGACTGGAGCCAGCAAATCTCGTTGTCAAATTGACTGGAGCCAGCAAATCTCTTGTCAAATTGACTGAGGCCAGCAAATCTCTTGTCAAATTGACTCGGGCCAGCAAATCTCTTGTCAAATTGACTTGAGCCAGCAAATCTCTTGTCAAATTGACTGGAGCCAGCAAATCTCTTGTCAAATTGACTGAGGCCAGCAAATGTCATTGTCAAATTGACTGGAGCCAGCAAATCTCATTGTCAAATTGACTGGAGCCAGCAAATCTCATTGTCAAATTGACTGAGGCCAGCAAATCTTGTTGTCAAATTGACTGAGGCCAGCAAATCTCGTTGTCAAATTGACTATAGCCAGCAAATCACATTGTCAAATTGACTATAGCCAGCAAATTTCGTTGTCAAATTGACTGGAGCCAGCAAATCTCTTGTTGTCAAATTGACTGGAGCCAGCAAATCTCTTGTCAAATTGACTGAGGCCAGCAAATCTCTTGTCAAATTGACTCGGGCCAGCAAATCTCTTGTCAAATTGACTGGAGCCAGCAAATCTCTTGTCAAATTGACTGGAGCCAGCAAATCTCTTGTCAAATTGACTGAGGCCAGCAAATCTCATTGTCAAATTGACTGGAGCCAGCAAATCTCATTGTCAAATTGACTGGAGCCAGCAAATCTCATTGTCAAATTGACTGAGGCCAGCAAATCTTGTTGTCAAATTGACTGAGGCCAGCAAATCTCGTTGTCAAATTGACTATAGCCAGCAAATCACATTGTCAAATTGACTATAGCCAGCAAATCTCGTTGTCAAATTGACTGGAGCCAGCAAATCTCGTTGTCAAATTGACTATAGCCAGCAAATCTCTTGTCAAATTGACTGGAGCCAGCAAATCTCATTGTCAAATTGACTGGAGCCAGCAAATCTCTTGTCAAATTGACTGAGGCCAGCAAATCTCTTGTTGTCAAATTGACTGGAGCCAGCAAATCTCTTGTTGTCAAATTGACTGGAGCCAGCAAATCTCTTGTTGTCAAATTTACTATAGCCAGCAAATCTCTTGTTGTCAAATTGACTGGAGCCAGCAAATCTCTTGTTGTCAAATTGACTGGAGCCAGCAAATCTCTTGTTGTCAAATTGACTGGAGCCAGCAAATCTCTTGTCAAATTGACTGAGGGCAGCAAATCTCGTTGTCAAATTGACTGGAGCCAGCAAATCTCGTTGTCAAATTGACTGGAGCCAGCAAATCTCATTGTCAAATTGACTGGAGCCAGCAAATCTCATTGTCAAATTGACTGAGGCCAGCAAATCTCGTTGTCAAATTGACTGAGGCCAGCAAATCTCTTGTTGTCAAATTGATTGGATCCAGCAAATTTCTTGTTGTCAAATTGACTGAGGCCAGCAAATCTCGTTGTCAAATTGACTATAGCCAGCAAATCTCTTGTCAAATTGACTGGAGCCAGCAAATCTCATTGTCAAATTGACTGGAGCCAGCAAATCTCTTGTCAAATTGACTGAGGCCAGCAAATCTCTTGTTGTCAAATTGACTGGAGCCAGCAAATCTCTTGTTGTCAAATTGACTGGAGCCAGCAAATCTCTTGTTGTCAAATTTACTATAGCCAGCAAATCTCTTGTTGTCAAATTGACTGGAGCCAGCAAATCTCTTGTTGTCAAATTGACTGGAGCCAGCAAATCTCTTGTTGTCAAATTGACTGGAGCCAGCAAATCTCTTGTCAAATTGACTGAGGGCAGCAAATCTCGTTGTCAAATTGACTGGAGCCAGCAAATCTCGTTGTCAAATTGACTGGAGCCAGCAAATCTCATTGTCAAATTGACTGGAGCCAGCAAATCTCATTGTCAAATTGACTGAGGCCAGCAAATCTCGTTGTCAAATTGACTGAGGCCAGCAAATCTCTTGTTGTCAAATTGATTGGATCCAGCAAATTTCTTGTTGTCAAATTGACTGAGGCCAGCAAATCTCATTGTCAAATTGACTGGAGCCAGCAAATCTTGTCAAATTGACTGGAGCCAGCAAATCTCGTTGTCAAATTGACTGGAGCCAGCAAATCTCGTTGTCAAATTGACTATAGCCAGCAAATCTCATTGTCAAATTGAATGGAGCCAGCAAATCTCATTGTCAAATTGACTGGAGCCAGCAAATCTCTTGTCAAATTGACTGATGCCAGCAAATCTCTTGTTGTCAAATTGACTGGAGCCAGCAAATCTCTTGTTGTCAAATTGACTGGAGCCAGCAAATCTCTTGTTGTCAAATTTACTATAGCCAGCAAATCTCTTGTTGTCAAATTGACTGGAGCCAGCAAATCTCTTGTTGTCAAATTGACTGGAGCCAGCAAATCTCTTGTTGTCAAATTGACTGGAGCCAGCAAATCTCTTGTTGTCAAATTGACTGGAGCCAGCAAATCTCTTGTCAAATTGACTGAGGCCAGCAAATCTCATTGTCAAATTGACTATAGCCAGCAAATCTTGTTGTCAAATTGACTGGAGCCAGCAAATCTCTTGTTGTCAAATTGACTGGAGCCAGCAAATCTCTTGTCAAATTGACTGAGGCCAGCAAATCTCTTGTCAAATTGACTCGGGCCAGCAAATCTCTTGTCAAATTGACTGGAGCCAGCAAATCTCTTGTCAAATTGACTGGAGCCAGCAAATCTCTTGTCAAATTGACTGAGGCCAGCAAATCTCATTGTCAAATTGACTGGAGCCAGCAAATCTCATTGTCAAATTGACTGGAGCCAGCAAATCTCATTGTCAAATTGACTGAGGCCAGCAAATCTTGTTGTCAAATTGACTGAGGCCAGCAAATCTCGTTGTCAAATTGACTATAGCCAGCAAATCACATTGTCAAATTGACTATAGCCAGCAAATTTCGTTGTCAAATTGACTGGAGCCAGCAAATCTCTTGTTGTCAAATTGACTGGAGCCAGCAAATCTCTTGTTGTCAAATTTACTATAGCCAGCAAATCTCTTGTTGTCAAATTGACTGGAGCCAGCAAATCTCTTGTTGTAAAATTGACTGGAGCCAGCAAATCTCTTGTTGTCAAATTGACTGGAGCCAGCAAATCTCTTGTTAAATTGACTGAGGCCAGCAAATCTCATTGTCAAATTGACTGAGGCCAGCAAATCTTGTTGTCAAATTGACTGAGGCCAGCAAATCTCGTTGTCAAATTGACTATAGCCAGCAAATCACATTGTCAAATTGACTATAGCCAGCAAATTTCGTTGTCAAATTGACTGGAGCCAGCAAATCTCTTGTCAAATTGACTGAGGCCAGCAAATCTCATTGTCAAATTGACTATAGCCAGCAAATCTTGTTGTCAAATTGACTGGAGCCAGCAAATCTCTTGTTGTCAAATTGACTGGAGCCAGCAAATCTCTTGTCAAATTGACTGAGGCCAGCAAATCTCTTGTCAAATTGACTCGGGCCAGCAAATCTCTTGTCAAATTGACTGGAGCCAGCAAATCTCTTGTCAAATTGACTGGAGCCAGCAAATCTCTTGTCAAATTGACTGAGGCCAGCAAATCTCATTGTCAAATTGACTGGAGCCAGCAAATCTCATTGTCAAATTGACTGGAGCCAGCAAATCTCATTGTCAAATTGACTGAGGCCAGCAAATCTTGTTGTCAAATTGACTGAGGCCAGCAAATCTCGTTGTCAAATTGACTATAGCCAGCAAATCACATTGTCAAATTGACTATAGCCAGCAAATTTCGTTGTCAAATTGACTGGAGCCAGCAAATCTCTTGTTGTCAAATTGACTGGAGCCAGCAAATCTCTTGTTGTCAAATTTACTATAGCCAGCAAATCTCTTGTTGTCAAATTGACTGGAGCCAGCAAATCTCTTGTTGTCAAATTGACTGGAGCCAGCAAATCTCTTGTTGTCAAATTGACTGGAGCCAGCAAATCTCTTGTTGTCAAATTGACTGGAGCCAGCAAATCTCTTGTTAAATTGACTGAGGCCAGCAAATCTCATTGTCAAATTGACTATGGCCAGCAAATCTCGTTGTCAAATTGACTGGAGCCAGCAAATCTCTTGTCAAATTGACTGGAGCCAGCAAATTTCTTGTCAAATTGACTGAGGCCAGCAAATCTCATTATCAAATTGACTGGAGCCAGCAAATCTCATTGTCAAATTGACTGGAGCCAGCAAATCTCATTGTCAAATTGACTGAGGCCAGCAAATCTTGTTGTCAAATTGACTGAGGCCAGCAAATCTCGTTGTCAAATTGACTATAGCCAGCAAATCACATTGTCAAATTGACTGGAGCCAGCAAATCTCGTTGTCAAATTGACTATAGCCAGCAAATCTCTCGTCAAATTGACTGGAGCCAGCAAATCTCATTGTCAAATTGACTGGAGCCAGCAAATCTCTTGTCAAATTGACTGAGGCCAGCAAATCTCTTGTTGTCAAATTGACTGGAACCAGCAAATCTCTTGTTGTCAAATTGACTGGAGCCAGCAAATCTCTTGTTGTCAAATTTACTATAGCCAGCAAATCTCTTGTTGTCAAATTGACTGGAGCCAGCAAATCTCTTGTTGTCAAATTGACTGGAGCCAGCAAATCTCTTGTTGTCAAATTGACTGGAGCCAGCAAATCTCTTGTCAAATTGACTGAGGCCAGCAAATCTCGTTGTCAAATTGACTATAGCCAGCCAATCACATTGTCAAATTGACTGGAGCCAGGAAATCTCATTGTCAAATTGACTGGAGCCAGCAAATCTCATTGTCAAATTGACTGAGGCCAGCAAATCTTGTTGTCAAATTGACTATAGCCAGCAAATCTCGTTGTCAAATTGACAGGAGCCAGCAAATCTCTTGTTGTCAAATTGACTGGAGCCAGCAAATCTCTTGTCAAATTGACTGAGGCCAGCAAATCTCATTGTCAAATTGACTATAGCCAGCAAATCTCGTTGTCAAATTGACTGGAGCCAGCAAATCTCTTGTTGTCAAATTGACTGGAGCCAGCAAATCTCTTGTCAAATTGACTGAGGCCAGCAAATCTCTTGTCAAATTGACTGGGGCCAGCAAATCTCTTGTCAAATTGACTGGAGCCAGCAAATCTCTTGTCAAATTGACTGGAGCCAGCAAATCTCTTGTCAAATTGACTGAGGCCAGCAAATCTCATTGTCAAATTGACTGGGGCCAGCAAATCTCATTGTCAAATTGACTGGAGCCAGCAAATCTCATTGTCAAATTGACTGAGGCCAGCAAATCTTGTTGTCAAATTGACTGAGGCCAGCAAATCTCGTTGTCAAATTGACTATAGCCAGCAAATCACATTGTCAAATTGACTATAGCCAGCAAATTTCGTTGTCAAATTGACTGGAGCCAGCAAATCTCTTGTTGTCAAAATTGCCAGGAGCCAGCAAATCTCTTGTCAAATTGACTGAGGCCAGCAAATCTCGTTGTCAAATTGACTGTAGCCAGCAAATCTCGTTGTCAAATTGACTGGAGCCAGCAAATCTCATTGTCAAATTGACTGGAGCCAGCAAATCTCTTGTCAAATTGACTGAGGCCAGCAAATCTCTTGTTGTCAAATTGACTGGAGCCAGCAAATCTCTTGTTGTCAAATTGACTGGAGCCAGCAAATCTCTTGTTGTCAAATTTACTATAGCCAGCAAAACTCTTGTTGTCAAATTGACTGGAGCCAGCAAATCTCTTGTTGTCAAATTGACTGGAGCCAGCAAATCTCTTGTTGTCAAATTGACTGGAGCCAGCAAATCTCTTGTCAAATTGACTGAGGCCAGCAAATCTCGTTGTCAAATTGACTGCAGCCAGCAAATCTCGTTGTCAAATTGACTGGAGCCAGCAAATCTCTTGTTGTCAAATTGACTGGAGCCAGCAAATCTCTTGTCAAATTGACTGAGGCCAGCAAATCTCGTTGTCAAATTGACTGCAGCCAGCAAATCTCGTTGTCAAATTGACTGGAGCCAGCAAATCTCTTGTTGTCAAATTGACTGGAGCCAGCAAATCTCTTGTCAAATTGACTGAGGCCAGCAAATCTCGTAGTCAAATTGACTGGAGCCAGCAAATCTCTTGTTGTCAAATTGACTGGAGCCAGCAAATCTCTTGTCAAATTGACTGAGGCCAGCAAATCTCATTGTCAAATTGACTATAGCCAGCAAATCTCGTTGTCAAATTGACTGGAGCCAGCAAATCTCTTGTTGTCAAATTGACTGGAGCCAGCAAATCTCTTGTCAAATTGACTGAGGCCAGCAAATCTCTTGTCAAATTGACTGGGGCCAGCAAATCTTGTTGTCAAATTGACTATAGCCAGCAAATCTCGTTGTCAAATTGACTGGAGCCAGCAAATCTCTTGTTGTCAAATTGACTGGAGCCAGCAAATCTCTTGTTGTCAAATTGACTGGAGCCAGCAAATCTCTTGTTGTCAAATTGACTGGAGCCAGCAAATCTCTTGTCAAATTGACTGAGGCCAGCAAATATCATTGTCAAATTGACTATAGCCAGCAAATCTCGTTGTCAAATTGACTGGAGCCAGCAAATCTCTTGTTGTCAAGTTGATTGGAGCCAGCAAATCTCTTGTCAAATTGACTGAGGCCAGCAAATCTCTTGTCAAATTGACTGGGGCCAGCAAATCTCTTGTCAAATTGACTGGAGCCAGCAAATCTCTTGTCAAATTGACTGGGGCCAGCAAATCTCTTGTCAAATTGACTGGGTCCAGCAAATCTCTTGTTAAATTGACTGGGGCCAGCAAATCTCTTGTCAAATTGACTGGAGCCAGCAAATCTCTTGTCAAATTGACTGGAGCCAGCAAATCTCTTGTCAAATTGACAGGAGCCAGCAAATCTATTGTTGTCAAATTGACTGGAACCAGCAAATCTCAAAGTCAAACTGACTATAGCCAGCAAATATCTTGTCAAATTGACTGAGGCCAGCAAATCTCGTGTTGTCAAATTGACTGGAGCCAGCAAATCTCTTGTCAAATTGACTGGAGCCAGCAAATCTCGTTGTCAAATTGACTGGAGCCAGCAAATCTCATTGTCAAATTGACTGGAGCCAGCAAATCTCGTTGTCAAATTGACTGGAGCCAGCAAATCTCGTTGTCAAATTGACTGGAGCCAGCAAATCTCATTGTCAAATTGACTGGAGCCAGCAAATCTCATTGTCAAATTGACTGAGGCCAGCAAATCTCGTTGTCAAATTGACTGAGGCCAGCAAATCTCGTTGTCAAATTGACTATAGCCAGCCAATTACATTTTCAAATTGACTGGGGCCAGCAAATCTCTTGTCAAATTGACTGGGGCGAGCAAATCTCTTGTTGTCAAATTGACTGAGGCCAGCAAATCTCTTGTTAAATTGACTGGGGCCAGCAAATCTCTTGTCAAATTGACTGGAGCCAGCAAATCTCTTGTCAAATTGACTGGAGCCAGCAAATCTCTTGTTGTCAAATTGACTGGAGCCAGCAAATCTCTTGTTGTCAAATTGACAGGAGCCAGCAAATCTCTTGTTGTCAAATTGACTGGAACCAGCAAATCTCATTGTCAAATTGACTGGGGCCAGCAAATCTCGTTGTCAAATTGACTGGAGCCAGCAAATCTCATTGTCAAATTGACTGGGGCCAGCAAATCTCTTGTCAAATTGACTGGAGCCAGCAAATCTCTTGTCAAATTGACTGGAGCCAGCAAATCTCTTGTTGTCAAATTGACTGGAGCCAGCAAATCTCTTGTTGTCAAATTGACAGGAGCCAGCAAATCTCTTGTTGTCAAATTGACTGGAACCAGCAAATCTCATTGTCAAATTGACTGGGGCCAGCAAATCTCGTTGTCAAATTGACTGGAGCCAGCAAATCTCATTGTCAAATTGACTGGAGCCAGCAAATCTCGTTGCCAAATTGACTGGAGCCAGCAAATTTCATTGTCAAATTGACTGGACCCAGCAAATCTCATTGTCAAATTGACTGGAGCCAGCAAATATCGTTGTCAAATTGACTGAGGCCAGCAAATCTCGTTGTCAAATTGACTGAGGCCAGCAAATCTCGTTGTCAAATTGACTATAGCCAGCAAATCACATTGTCAAATTGACTATAGCCAGCAAATTTCGTTGTCAAATTGACTGGAGCCTGCAAATCTCTTGTTGTCAAATTGACTGGAGCCAGCAAATCTCTTGTCAAAGTGACTGAGGCCAGCAAATCTCGTTGTCAAATTGACTGGATTCAGCAAATCTCTTGTTGTCAAATTGACTGGAGCCAGCCAATTACATTTTCAAATTGACTGGGGCCAGCAAATCTCTTGTCAAATTGACTGGGGCGAGCAAATCTCTTGTTGTCAAATTGACTGAGGCCAGCAAATCTCTTGTTAAATTGACTGGGACCAGCAAATCTCTTGTCAAATTGACTGGAGCCAGCAAATCTCTTGTCAAATTGACTGGAGCCAGCAAATCTCTTGTTGTCAAATTGACTGGAGCCAGCAAATCTCTTGTTGTCAAATTGACAGGAGCCAGCAAATCTCTTGTTGTCAAATTGACTGGAACCAGCAAATCTCATTGTCAAATTGACTGGGGCCAGCAAATCTCATTGTCAAATTGACTGGAGCCAGCAAATCTCATTGTCAAATTGACTGGGGCCAGCAAATCTCTTGTCAAATTGACTGGAGCCAGCAAATCTCTTGTCAAATTGACTGGAGCCAGCAAATCTCTTGTTGTCAAATTGACTGGAGCCAGCAAATCTCTTGTTGTCAAATTGACAGGAGCCAGCAAATCTCTTGTTGTCAAATTGACTGGAACCAGCAAATCTCATTGTCAAATTGACTGGGGCCAGCAAATCTCGTTGTCAAATTGACTGGAGCCAGCAAATCTCATTGTCAAATTGACTGGAGCCAGCAAATCTCGTTGCCAAATTGACTGGAGCCAGCAAATCTCATTGTCAAATTGACTGGACCCAGCAAATCTCATTGTCAAATTGACTGGAGCCAGCAAATATCGTTGTCAAATTGACTGAGGCCAGCAAATCTCGTTGTCAAATTGACTGAGGCCAGCAAATCTCGTTGTCAAATTGACTATAGCCAGCAAATCACATTGTCAAATTGACTATAGCCAGCAAATTTCGTTGTCAAATTGACTGGAGCCTGCAAATCTCTTGTTGTCAAATTGACTGGAGCCAGCAAATCTCTTGTCAAAGTGACTGAGGCCAGCAAATCTCGTTGTCAAATTGACTGGATTCAGCAAATCTCTTGTTGTCAAATTGACTGGAGCCAGCAAATATCTTGTCAAATTGACTGAGGCCAGCAAATCTCTTGTCAAATTGACTGAGGCCAGCAAATCTCGTTGTCAAATTGACTGGAGCCAGCAAATCTCTTGTTGTCAAATTGACTGGAGCCAGCAAATCTCTTGTCAAATTGACTGAGGCCAGCAAATATCTTGTCAAATTGACTGGGGTCAGCAAATCTCTTGTCAAATTGACTGGAGCCAGCAAATCTCTTGTCAAATTGACTGAGGCCAGCAAATCTCGTTGTCAAATTGACTGGATTCAGCAAATCTCTTGTTGTCAAATTGACTGGAGCCAGCAAATATCTTGTCAAATTGACTGAGGCCAGCAAATCTCTTGTCAAATTGACTGAGGCCAGCAAATCTCGTTGTCAAATTGACTGGAGCCAGCAAATCTCTTGTTGTCAAATTGACTGGAGCCAGCAAATCTCTTGTCAAATTGACTGAGGCCAGCAAATATCTTGTCAAATTGACTGGGGCCAGCAAATCTCTTGTCAAATTGACTGGAGCCAGCAAATCTCTTGTCAAATTGACTGGAGCCAGCAAATCTCTTGTCAAATTGACTGAGGCCAGCAAATCTCATTGTCAAATTGACTGGGGCCAGCAAATCTCATTGTCAAATTGACTGGAGCCAGCAAATCTCATTGTCAAATTGACTGAGGCCAGCAAATCTTGTTGTCAAATTGACTATAGCCAGCAAATCTCTTGTCAAATTGACTGAGGCCAGCAAATCTCTTGTCAAATTGACTGGGGCCAGCAAATCTCTTGTCAAATTGACTGGAGCCAGCAAATCTCTTGTCAAATTGACTGGAGCCAGCAAATCTCTTGTCAAATTGACTGAGGCCAGCAAATCTCATTGTCAAATTGACTGGGGCCAGCAAATCTCATTGTCAAATTGACTGGAGCCAGCAAATCTCATTGTCAAATTGACTGAGGCCAGCAAATCTTGTTGTCAAATTGACTATAGCCAGCAAATCTCTTGTCAAATTGACTGAGGCCAGCAAATCTCTTGTCAAATTGACTGAGGCCAGCAAATCTCTTGTCAAATTGACTGGGGCCAGCAAATCTCTTGTCAAATTGACTGGAGCCAGCAAATCTCTTGTCAAATTGACTGGAGCCAGCAAATCTCTTGTCAAATTGACTGAGGCCAGCAAATCTCATTGTCAAATTGACTGGGGCCAGCAAATCTCATTGTCAAATTGACTGGAGCCAGCAAATCTCATTGTCAAATTGACTGAGGCCAGCAAATCTTGTTGTCAAATTGACTATAGCCAGCAAATCTCTTGTCAAATTGACTGAGGCCAGCAAATCTCTTGTCAAATTGACTGGGGCCAGCAAATCTCTTGTCAAATTGACTGGAGCCAGCAAATCTCTTGTCAAATTGACTGGAGCCAGCAAATCTCTTGTCAAATTGACTGAGGCCAGCAAATCTCATTGTCAAATTGACTGGGGCCAGCAAATCTCATTGTCAAATTGACTGGAGCCAGCAAATCTCATTGTCAAATTGACTGAGGCCAGCAAATCTTGTTGTCAAATTGACTGAGGCCAGCAAATCTCGTTGTCAAATTGACTATAGCCAGCAAATCACATTGTCAAATTAACTATAGCCAGCAAATTTCGTTGTCAAATTGACTGGAGCCAGCAAATCTCTTGTTGTCAAAATTGCCAGGAGCCAGCAAATCTCTTGTCAAATTGACTGAGGCCAGCAAATCTCGTTGTCAAATTGACGGTAGCCAGCAAATCTCGTTGTCAAATTGACTATAGCCAGCAAATCTCTTGTCAAATTGACTGGAGCCAGCAAATCTCATTGTCAAATTGACTGGAGCCAGCAAATCTCTTGTCAAATTGACTGAGGCCAGCAAATCTCTTGTTGTCAAATTGACTGGAGCCAGCAAATCTCTTGTTGTCAAATTGACTGGAGCCAGCAAATCTCTTGTTGTCAAATTGACTGGAGCCAGCAAATCTCTTGTTGTCAAATTTACTATAGCCAGCAAAACTCTTGTTGTCAAATTGACTGGAGCCAGCAAATCTCTTGTTGTCAAATTGACTGGAGCCAGCAAATCTCTTGTTGTCAAATTGACTGGAGCCAGCAAATCTCTTGTCAAATTGACTGAGGCCAGCAAATCTCGTTGTCAAATTGACTGCAGCCAGCAAATCTCGTTGTCAAATTGACTGGAGCCAGCAAATCTCTTGTTGTCAAATTGACTGGAGCCAGCAAATCTCTTGTCAAATTGACTGAGGCCAGCAAATCTCGTTGTCAAATTGACTGCAGCCAGCAAATCTCGTTGTCAAATTGACTGGAGCCAGCAAATCTCTTGTTGTCAAATTGACTGGAGCCAGCAAATCTCTTGTCAAATTGACTGAGGCCAGCAAATCTCGTAGTCAAATTGACTGGAGCCAGCAAATCTCTTGTTGTCAAATTGACTGGAGCCAGCAAATCTCTTGTCAAATTGACTGAGGCCAGCAAATCTCATTGTCAAATTGACTATAGCCAGCAAATCTCGTTGTCAAATTGACTGGAGCCAGCAAATCTCTTGTTGTCAAATTGACTGGAGCCAGCAAATCTCTTGTCAAATTGACTGAGGCCAGCAAATCTCTTGTCAAATTGACTGGGGCCAGCAAATCTCGTTGTCAAATTGACTGGAGCCAGCAAATCTCTTGTCAAATTGACTGGAGCCAGCAAATTTCTTGTCAAATTGACTGAGGCCAGCAAATCGCATTGTCAAATTGACTGGGGCCAGCAAATCTCATTGTCAAATTGACTGGAGCCAGCAAATCTCATTGTCAAATTGACTGAGGCCAGCAAATCTTGTTGTCAAATTGACTATAGCCAGCAAATCTCGTTGTCAAATTGACTGGAGCCAGCAAATCTCTTGTTGTCAAATTGACTGGAGCCAGCAAATCTCTTGTCAAATTGACTGAGGCCAGCAAATATCTTGTCAAATTGACTGGGGCCAGCAAATCTCTTGTCAAATTGACTGGAGCCAGCAAATCTCTTGTCAAATTGACTGGAGCCAGCAAATCTCTTGTCAAATTGACTGAGGCCAGCAAATCACATTGTCAAATTGACTGGGGCCAGCAAATCTCATTGTCAAATTGACTGGAGCCAGCAAATCTCATTGTCAAATTGACTGAGGCCAGCAAATCTTGTTGTCAAATTGACTATAGCCAGCAAATCTCGTTGTCAAATTGACAGGAGCCAGCAAATCTCTTGTTGTCAAATTGACTGGAGCCAGCAAATCTCTTGTCAAATTGACTGAGGCCAGCAAATCTCATTGTCAAATTGACTATAGCCAGCAAATCTCGTTGTCAAATTGACTGGAGCCAGCAAATCTCTTGTTGTCAAATTGACTGGAGCCAGCAAATCTCTTGTCAAATTGACTGAGGCCAGCAAATCTCTTGTCAAATTGACTGGAGCCAGCAAATCTCATTGTCAAATTGACTGGAGCCAGCAAATATCTTGTCAAATTGACTGAGGCCAGCAAATCTCTTGTCAAATTGACTGAGGCCAGCAAATCTCGTTGTCAAATTGACTGGAGCCAGCAAATCTCTTGTTGTCAAATTGACTGGAGCCAGCAAATCTCTTGTCAAATTGACTGAGGCCAGCAAATATCTTGTCAAATTGACTGGGGCCAGCAAATCTCTTGTCAAATTGACTGGAGCCAGCAAATCTCTTGTCAAATTGACTGGAGCCAGCAAATCTCTTGTCAAATTGACTGAGGCCAGCAAATCTCATTGTCAAATTGACTGGGGCCAGCAAATCTCATTGTCAAATTGACTGGAGCCAGCAAATCTCATTGTCAAATTGACTGAGGCCAGCAAATCTTGTTGTCAAATTGACTATAGCCAGCAAATCTCTTGTTGTCAAATTGACTGGAGCCAGCAAATCTCTTGTCAAATTGACTGAGGCCAGCAAATCTCTTGTCAAATTGACTGGGGCCAGCAAATCTCTTGTCAAATTGACTGGAGCCAGCAAATCTCTTGTCAAATTGACTGGAGCCAGCAAATCTCTTGTCAAATTGACTGAGGCCAGCAAATCTCATTGTCAAATTGACTGGGGCCAGCAAATCTCATTGTCAAATTGACTGGAGCCAGCAAATCTCATTGTCAAATTGACTGAGGCCAGCAAATCTTGTTGTCAAATTGACTGAGGCCAGCAAATCTCGTTGTCAAATTGACTATAGCCAGCAAATCACATTGTCAAATTGACTATAGCCAGAAAATTTCGTTGTCAAATTGACTGGAGCCAGCAAATCTCTTGTTGTCAAAATTGCCAGGAGCCAGCAAATCTCTTGTCAAATTGACTGAGGCCAGCAAATCTCGTTGTCAAATTGACTGTAGCCAGCAAATCTCGTTGTCAAATTGACTATAGCCAGCAAATCTCTTGTCAAATTGACTGGAGCCAGCAAATCTCATTGTCAAATTGACTGGAGCCAGCAAATCTCTTGTCAAATTGACTGAGGCCAGCAAATCTCTTGTTGTCAAATTGACTGGAGCCAGCAAATCTCTTGTTGTCAAATTGACTGGAGCCAGCAAATCTCTTGTTGTCAAATTGACTGGAGCCAGCAAATCTCTTGTTGTCAAATTTACTATAGCCAGCAAAACTCTTGTTGTCAAATTGACTGGAGCCAGCAAATCTCTTGTTGTCAAATTGACTGGAGCCAGCAAATCTCTTGTTGTCAAATTGACTGGAGCCAGCAAATCTCTTGTCAAATTGACTGAGGCCAGCAAATCTCGTTGTCAAATTGACTGCAGCCAGCAAATCTCGTTGTCAAATTGACTGGAGCCAGCAAATCTCTTGTTGTCAAATTGACTGGAGCCAGCAAATCTCTTGTCAAATTGACTGAGGCCAGCAAATCTCGTTGTCAAATTGACTGCAGCCAGCAAATCTCGTTGTCAAATTGACTGGAGCCAGCAAATCTCTTGTTGTCAAATTGACTGGAGCCAGCAAATCTCTTGTCAAATTGACTGAGGCCAGCAAATCTCGTAGTCAAATTGACTGGAGCCAGCAAATCTCTTGTTGTCAAATTGACTGGAGCCAGCAAATCTCTTGTCAAATTGACTGAGGCCAGCAAATCTCATTGTCAAATTGACTATAGCCAGCAAATCTCGTTGTCAAATTGACTGGAGCCAGCAAATCTCTTGTTGTCAAATTGACTGGAGCCAGCAAATCTCTTGTCAAATTGACTGAGGCCAGCAAATCTCTTGTCAAATTGACTGGGGCCAGCAAATCTCGTTGTCAAATTGACTGGAGCCAGCAAATCTCTTGTCAAATTGACTGGAGCCAGCAAATTTCTTGTCAAATTGACTGAGGCCAGCAAATCGCATTGTCAAATTGACTGGGGCCAGCAAATCTCATTGTCAAATTGACTGGAGCCAGCAAATCTCATTGTCAAATTGACTGAGGCCAGCAAATCTTGTTGTCAAATTGACTATAGCCAGCAAATCTCGTTGTCAAATTGACTGGAGCCAGCAAATCTCTTGTCAAATTGACTGGAGCCAGCAAATCTCTTGTCAAATTGACTGGAGCCAGCAAATCTCTTGTCAAATTGACTGAGGCCAGCAAATCACATTGTCAAATTGACTGGGGCCAGCAAATCTCATTGTCAAATTGACTGGAGCCAGCAAATCTCATTGTCAAATTGACTGAGGCCAGCAAATCTTGTTGTCAAATTGACTATAGCCAGCAAATCTCGTTGTCAAATTGACAGGAGCCAGCAAATCTCTTGTTGTCAAATTGACTGGAGCCAGCAAATCTCTTGTCAAATTGACTGAGGCCAGCAAATCTCATTGTCAAATTGACTATAGCCAGCAAATCTCGTTGTCAAATTGACTGGAGCCAGCAAATCTCTTGTTGTCAAATTGACTGGAGCCAGCAAATCTCTTGTCAAATTGACTGAGGCCAGCAAATCTCTTGTCAAATTGACTGGGGCCAGCAAATCTCTTGTCAAATTGACTGGAGCCAGCAAATCTCTTGTCAAATTGACTGGAGCCAGCAAATCTCTTGTCAAATTGACTGAGGCCAGCAAATCTCATTGTCAAATTGACTGGGGCCAGCAAATCTCATTGTCAAATTGACTGGAGCCAGCAAATCTCATTGTCAAATTGACTGAGGCCAGCAAATCTTGTTGTCAAATTGACTGAGGCCAGCAAATCTCGTTGTCAAATTGACTATAGCCAGCAAATCACATTTTCAAATTGACTATAGCCAGCAAATTTCGTTGTCAAATTGACTGGAGCCAGCAAATCTCTTGTTGTCAAAATTGCCAGGAGCCAGCAAATCTCTTGTCAAATTGACTGAGGCCAGCAAATCTCGTTGTCAAATTGACTGTAGCCAGCAAATCTCGTTGTCAAATTGACTATAGCCAGCAAATCTCTTGTCAAATTGACTGGAGCCAGCAAATCTCATTGTCAAATTGACTGGAGCCAGCAAATCTCTTGTCAAATTGACTGAGGCCAGCAAATCTCTTGTTGTCAAATTGACTGGAGCCAGCAAATCTCTTGTTGTCAAATTGACTGGAGCCAGCAAATCTCTTGTTGTCAAATTGACTGGAGCCAGCAAATCTCTTGTTGTCAAATTTACTATAGCCAGCAAAACTCTTGTTGTCAAATTGACTGGAGCCAGCAAATCTCTTGTTGTCAAATTGACTGGAGCCAGCAAATCTCTTGTTGTCAAATTGACTGGAGCCAGCAAATCTCTTGTCAAATTGACTGAGGCCAGCAAATCTCGTTGTCAAATTGACTGCAGCCAGCAAATCTCGTTGTCAAATTGACTGGAGCCAGCAAATCTCTTGTTGTCAAATTGACTGGAGCCAGCAAATCTCTTGTCAAATTGACTGAGGCCAGCAAATCTCGTTGTCAAATTGACTGCAGCCAGCAAATCTCGTTGTCAAATTGACTGGAGCCAGCAAATCTCTTGTTGTCAAATTGACTGGAGCCAGCAAATCTCTTGTCAAATTGACTGAGGCCAGCAAATCTCGTAGTCAAATTGACTGGAGCCAGCAAATCTCTTGTTGTCAAATTGACTGGAGCCAGCAAATCTCTTGTCAAATTGACTGAGGCCAGCAAATCTCATTGTCAAATTGACTATAGCCAGCAAATCTCGTTGTCAAATTGACTGGAGCCAGCAAATCTCTTGTTGTCAAATTGACTGGAGCCAGCAAATCTCTTGTCAAATTTACTGAGGCCAGCAAATCTCTTGTCAAATTGACTGGGGCCAGCAAATCTCGTTGTCAAATTGACTGGAGCCAGCAAATCTCTTGTCAAATTGACTGGAGCCAGCAAATTTCTTGTCAAATTGACTGAGGCCAGCAAATCGCATTGTCAAATTGACTGGGGCCAGCAAATCTCATTGTCAAATTGACTGGAGCCAGCAAATCTCATTGTCAAATTGACTGAGGCCAGCAAATCTTGTTGTCAAATTGACTATAGCCAGCAAATCTCGTTGTCAAATTGACTGGAGCCAGCAAATCTCTTGTTGTCAAATTGACTGGAGCCAGCAAATCTCTTGTCAAATTGACTGAGGCCAGCAAATATCTTGTCAAATTGACTGGGGCCAGCAAATCTCTTGTCAAATTGACTGGAGCCAGCAAATCTCTTGTCAAATTGACTGGAGCCAGCAAATCTCTTGTCAAATTGACTGAGGCCAGCAAATCACATTGTCAAATTGACTGGGGCCAGCAAATCTCATTGTCAAATTGACTGGAGCCAGCAAATCTCATTGTCAAATTGACTGAGGCCAGCAAATCTTGTTGTCAAATTGACTATAGCCAGCAAATCTCGTTGTCAAATTGACAGGAGCCAGCAAATCTCTTGTTGTCAAATTGACTGGAGCCAGCAAATCTCTTGTCAAATTGACTGAGGCCAGCAAATCTCATTGTCAAATTGACTATAGCCAGCAAATCTCGTTGTCAAATTGACTGGAGCCAGCAAATCTCTTGTTGTCAAATTGACTGGAGCCAGCAAATCTCTTGTCAAATTGACTGAGGCCAGCAAATCTCTTGTCAAATTGACTGGGGCCATCAAATCTCTTGTCAAATTGACTGGAGCCAGCAAATCTCTTGTCAAATTGACTGGAGCCAGCAAATCTCTTGTCAAATTGACTGAGGCCAGCAAATCTCATTGTCAAATTGACTGGGGCCAGCAAATCTCATTGTCAAATTGACTGGAGACAGCAAATCTCATTGTCAAATTGACTGAGGCCAGCAAATCTTGTTGTCAAATTGACTGAGGCCAGCAAATCTCGTTGTCAAATTGACTATAGCCAGCAAATCACATTGTCAAATTGACTATAGCCAGCAAATTTCGTTGTCAAATTGACTGGAGCCAGCAAATCTCTTGTTGTCAAAATTGACAGGAGCCAGCAAATCTCTTGTCAAATTGACTGAGGCCAGCAAATCTCGTTGTCAAATTGACTGGAGCCAGCAAATCTCGTTGTCAAATTGACTATAGCCAGCAAATCTCTTGTCAAATTGACTGGAGCCAGCAAATCTCATTGTCAAATTGACTGGAGCCAGCAAATCTCTTGTCAAATTGACTGAGGCCAGCAAATCTCTTGTTGTCAAATTGACTGGAGCCAGCAAATCTCTTGTTGTCAAATTGACTGGAGCCAGCAAATCTCTTGTTGTCAAATTTACTATAGCCAGCAAAACTCTTGTTGTCAAATTGACTGGAGCCAGCAAATCTCTTGTTGTCAAATTGACTGGAGCCAGCAAATCTCTTGTTGTCAAATTGACTGGAGCCAGCAAATCTCTTGTCAAATTGACTGAGGCCAGCAAATCTCGTTGTCAAATTGACTGCAGCCAGCAAATCTCGTTGTCAAATTGACTGGAGCCAGCAAATCTCTTGTTGTCAAATTGACTGGAGCCAGCAAATCTCTTGTCAAATTGACTGAGGCCAGCAAATCTCGTAGTCAAATTGACTGGAGCCAGCAAATCTCTTGTTGTCAAATTGACTGGAGCCAGCAAATCTCTTGTCAAATTGACTGAGGCCAGCAAATCTCATTGTCAAATTGACTATAGCCAGCAAATCTCGTTGTCAAATTGACTGGAGCCAGCAAATCTCTTGTTGTCAAATTGACTGGAGCCAGCAAATCTCTTGTCAAATTGACTGAGGCCAGCAAATCTCTTGTCAAATTGACTGGGGCCAGCAAATCTCTTGTCAAATTGACTGGAGCCAGCAAATCTCTTGTCAAATTGACTGGAGCCAGCAAATTTCATTGTCAAATTGACTGGAGCCAGCAAATCTCATTGTCAAATTGACTGAGGCCAGCAAATCTTGTTGTCAAATTGACTATAGCCAGCAAATCTCGTTGTCAAATTGACTGGAGCCAGCAAATCTCTTGTTGTCAAATTGACTGGAGCCAGCAAATCTCTTGTCAAATTGACTGAGGCCAGCAAATCTCATTGTCAAATTGACTATAGCCAGCAAATCTCGTTGTCAAATTGACTGGAGCCAGCAAATCTCTTAATGTCAAATTGACTGGAGCCAGCAAATCTCTTGTCAAATTGACTGAGGCCAGCAAATCTCTTGTCAAATTGACTGGGGCCAGCAAATCTCTTGTCAAATTGACTGGAGCCAGCAAATCTCTTGTCAAATTGACTGGAGCCAGCAAATATCTTGTCAAATTGACTGAGGCCAGCAAATCTCATTGTCAAATTGACTGGGGCCAGCAAATCTCATTGTCAAATTGACTGGAGCCAGCAAATCTCATTGTCAAATTGACTGAGGCCAGCAAATCTTGTTGTCAAATTGACTATAGCCAGCAAATCTCGTTGTCAAATTGACTGGAGCCAGCAAATCTCTTGTTGTCAAATTGACTGGAGCCAGCAAATCTCTTGTCAAATTGACTGAGGCCAGCAAATCTCATTGTCAAATTGACTATAGCCAGCAAATCTCGTTGTCAAATTGACTGGAGCCAGCAAATCTCTTGTTGTCAAATTGACTGGAGCCAGCAAATCTCTTGTCAAATTGACTGAGGCCAGCAAATCTCTTGTCAAATTGACTGGGGCCAGCAAATCTCTTGTCAAATTGACTGGAGCCAGCAAATCTCTTGTCAAATTGACTGGAGCCAGCAAATCTCTTGTCAAATTGACCGAGGCCAGCAAATCTCATTGTCAAATTGACTGGGGCCAGCAAATCTCATTGTCAAATTGACTGGAGCCAGCAAATCTCATTGTCAAATTGACTGAGGCCAGCAAATCTTGTTGTCAAATTGACTGAGGCCAGCAAATCTCGTTGTCAAATTGACTATAGCCAGCAAATCACATTGTCAAATTGACTGTAGCCAGCAAATTTCATTGTCAAATTGACTGGAGCCAGCAAATCTCTTGTTGTCAAAATTGACTGGAGCCAGCAAATCTCTTGTCAAATTGACTGAGGCCAGCAAATCTCGTTGTCAAATTGACTGGAGCCAGCAAATCTCGTTGTCAAATTGACTATAGCCAGCAAATCTCTTGTCAAATTGACTGGAGCCAGCAAATCTCATTGTCAAATTGACTGGAGCCAGCAAATCTCTTGTCAAATTGACTGTGGCCAGCAAATCTCTTGTTGTCAAATTGACTGGAGCCAGAAAATCTCTTGTTGTCAAATTGACTGGAGCCAGCAAATCTCTTGTTGTCAAATTGACTGGAGCCAGCAAATCTCTTGTTGTCAAATTTACTATAGCCAGCAAATCTCTTGTTGTCAAATTGACTGGAGCCAGCAAATCTCTTGTTGTCAAATTGACTGGAGCCAGCAAATCTCTTGTTGTCAAATTGACTGGAGCCAGCAAATCTCTTGTCAAATTGACTGAGGCCAGAAAATCTCGTTGTCAAATTGACTGCAGCCAGCAAATCTCGTTGTCAAATTGACTGGAGCCAGCAAATCTCATTGTCAAATTGACTGGAGCCAGCAAATCTCATTGTCAAATTGACTGAGGCCGGCAAATCTCGTTGTCAAATTGACTATAGCCAGCAAATCTCTTGTTGTCAAATTGACTATAGCCAGCAAATTTCATTGTCAAATTGACTGGAGCCAGCAAATCTCTTGTTGTCAAATTGACTGGAGCCAGCAAATCTCTTGTCAAATTGACTGAGGCCAGCAAATCTCTTGTCAAATTGACTGGAGCCAGCAAATCTCTTGTCAAATTGACTGGAGCCAGCAAATCTCTTGTCAAATTGACTGAGGCCAGCAAATCTCATTGTCAAATTGACTGGGGCCAGCAAATCTCATTGTCAAATTGACTGGAGCCAGCAAATCTCATTGTCAAATTGACTGAGGCCAGCAAATCTTGTTGTCAAATTGACTATAGCCAGCAAATCTCGTTGTCAAATTGACTGGAGCCAGCAAATCTCTTGTTGTCAAATTGACTGGAGCCAGCAAATCTCTTGTCAAATTGACTGAGGCCAGCAAATCTCATTGTCAAATTGACTATAGCCAGCAAATCTCATTGTCAAATTGACTGGAGCCAGCAAATCTCTTGTTGTCAAATTGACTGGAGCCAGCAAATCTCTTGTCAAATTGACTGAGGCCAGCAAATCTCTTGTCAAATTGACTGGGGCCAGCAAATCTCTTGTCAAATTGACTGGAGCCAGCAAATCTCTTGTCAAATTGACTGGAGCCAGCAAATCTCTTGTCAAATTGACCGAGGCCAGCAAATCTCATTGTCAAATTGACTGGGGCCAGCAAATCTCATTGTCAAATTGACTGGAGCCAGCAAATCTCATTGTCAAATTGACTGAGGCCAGCAAATCTTGTTGTCAAATTGACTGAGGCCAGCAAATCTCATTGTCAAATTGACTATAGCCAGCAAATCACATTGTCAAATTGACTGTAGCCAGCAAATTTCATTGTCAAATTGACTGGAGCCAGCAAATCTCTTGTTGTCAAAATTGACTGGAGCCAGCAAATCTCTTGTCAAATTGACTGAGGCCAGCAAATCTCGTTGTCAAATTGACTGGAGCCAGCAAATCTCGTTGTCAAATTGACTATAGCCAGCAAATCTCTTGTCAAATTGACTGGAGCCAGCAAATCTCATTGTCAAATTGACTGGAGCCAGCAAATCTCTTGTCAAATTGACTGTGGCCAGCAAATCTCTTGTTGTCAAATTGACTGGAGCCAGAAAATCTCTTGTTGTCAAATTGACTGGAGCCAGCAAATCTCTTGTTGTCAAATTGACTGGAGCCAGCAAATCTCTTGTTGTCAAATTTACTGTAGCCAGCAAATCTCTTGTTGTCAAATTGACTGGAGCCAGCAAATCTCTTGTTGTCAAATTGACTGGAGCCAGCAAATCTCTTGTTGTCAAATTGACTGGAGCCAGCAAATCTCTTGTCAAATTGACTGAGGCCAGCAAATCTCGTTGTCAAATTGACTGCAGCCAGCAAATCTCGTTGTCAAATTGACTGGAGCCAGCAAATCTCATTGTCAAATTGACTGGAGCCAGCAAATCTCATTGTCAAATTGACTGGAGCCAGCAAATCTCTTGTCAAATTGACTGTGGCCAGCAAATCTCTTGTTGTCAAATTGACTGGAGCCAGAAAATCTCTTGTTGTCAAATTGACTGGAGCCAGCAAATCTCTTGTTGTCAAATTGACTGGAGCCAGCAAATCTCTTGTTGTCAAATTTACTGTAGCCAGCAAATCTCTTGTTGTCAAATTGACTGGAGCCAGCAAATCTCTTGTTGTCAAATTGACTGGAGCCAGCAAATCTCTTGTTGTCAAATTGACTGGAGCCAGCAAATCTCTTGTCAAATTGACTGAGGCCAGCAAATCTCGTTGTCAAATTGACTGCAGCCAGCAAATCTCGTTGTCAAATTGACTGGAGCCAGCAAATCTCATTGTCAAATTGACTGGAGCCAGCAAATCTCATTGTCAAATTGACTGAGGCCGGCAAATCTCGTTGTCAAATTGACTATAGCCAGCAAATCTCTTGTTGTCAAATTGACTATAGCCAGCAAATTTCATTGTCAAATTGACTGGAGCCAGCAAATCTCTTGTTGTCAAATTGACTGGAGCCAGCAAATCTCTTGTCAAATTGACTGAGGCCAGCAAATCTCTTGTCAAATTGACTGGGGCCAGCAAATCTCTTGTCAAATTGACTGGAGCCAGCAAATCTCTTGTCAAATTGACTGGAGCCAGCAAATCTCGTTGTCAAATTGACTATAGCCAGCAAATCTCTTGTCAAATTGACTGGAGCCAGCAAATCTCATTGTCAAATTGACTGGAGCCAGCAAATCTCTTGTCAAATTGACTGTGGCCAGCAAATCTCTTGTTGTCAAATTGACTGGAGCCAGAAAATCTCTTGTTGTCAAATTGACTGGAGCCAGCAAATCTCTTGTTGTCAAATTGACTGGAGCCAGCAAATCTCTTGTTGTCAAATTTACTGTAGCCAGCAAATCTCTTGTTGTCAAATTGACTGGAGCCAGCAAATCTCTTGTTGTCAAATTGACTGGAGCCAGCAAATCTCTTGTTGTCAAATTGACTGGAGCCAGCAAATCTCTTGTCAAATTTACTGAGGCCAGCAAATCTCGTTGTCAAATTGACTGCAGCCAGCAAATCTCGTTGTCAAATTGACTGGAGCCAGCAAATCTCATTGTCAAATTGACTGGAGCCAGCAAATCTCATTGTCAAATTGACTGGAGCCAGCAAATCTCTTGTCAAATTGACTGTGGCCAGCAAATCTCTTGTTGTCAAATTGACTGGAGCCAGAAAATCTCTTGTTGTCAAATTGACTGGAGCCAGCAAATCTCTTGTTGTCAAATTGACTGGAGCCAGCAAATCTCTTGTTGTCAAATTTACTGTAGCCAGCAAATCTCTTGTTGTCAAATTGACTGGAGCCAGCAAATCTCTTGTTGTCAAATTGACTGGAGCCAGCAAATCTCTTGTTGTCAAATTGACTGGAGCCAGCAAATCTCTTGTCAAATTGACTGAGGCCAGCAAATCTCGTTGTCAAATTGACTGCAGCCAGCAAATCTCGTTGTCAAATTGACTGGAGCCAGCAAATCTCATTGTCAAATTGACTGGAGCCAGCAAATCTCATTGTCAAATTGACTGAGGCCGGCAAATCTCGTTGTCAAATTGACTATAGCCAGCAAATCTCTTGTTGTCAAATTGACTATAGCCAGCAAATTTCATTGTCAAATTGACTGGAGCCAGCAAATCTCTTGTTGTCAAATTGACTGGAGCCAGCAAATCTCTTGTCAAATTGACTGAGGCCAGCAAATCTCTTGTCAAATTGACTGGGGCCAGCAAATCTCTTGTCAAATTGACTGGAGCCAGCAAATCTCTTGTCAAATTGACTGGAGCCAGCAAATCTCTTATCAAATTGACTGAGGCCAGCAAATCTCATTGTCAAATTGACTGGGGCCAGCAAATCTCATTGTCAAATTGACTGGAGCCAGCAAATCTCATTGTCAAATTGACTGAGAACAGCAAATCTTGTTGTCAAATTGACTATAGCCAGCAAATCTCGTTGTCAAATTGACTGGAGCCAGCAAATCTCTTGTTGTCAAATTGACTGGAGCCAGCAAATCTCTTGTCAAATTGACTGAGGCCAGCAAATCTCATTGTCAAATTGACTATAGCCAGCAAATCTCGTTGTCAAATTGACTGGAGCCAGCAAATCTCTTGTTGTCAAATTGAATGGAGCCAGCAAATCTCTTGTCAAATTGACTGAGGCCAGCAAATCTCTTGTCAAATTGACTGGGGCCAGCAAATCTCTTGTCAAATTGACTGGAGCCAGCAAATCTCTTGTCAAATTGACTGGAGCCAGCAAATCTCTTGTCAAATTGACTGAGGCCAGCAAATCTCATTGTCAAATTGACTGGGGCCAGCAAATCTCATTGTCAAATTGACTGGAGCCAGCAAATCTCATTGTCAAATTGACTGAGGCCAGCAAATCTTGTTGTCAAATTGACTGAGGCCAGCAAATCTCGTTGTCAAATTGACTATAGCCAGCAAATCACATTGTCAAATTGACTATAGCCAGCAAATTTCATTGTCAAATTGACTGGAGCCAGCAAATCTCTTGTTGTCAAAATTGACTGGAGCCAGCAAATCTCGTTGTCAAATTGACTATAGCCAGCCAATCACATTGTCAAATTGACTGGGGGCAGCAAATCTCTTGTCAAATTGACTGGGGCGAGCAAATCTCTTGTTGTCAAATTGACTATATCCAGCAAATCTCTTGTTGTCAAATTGACTGGATCCAGCAAATCTCTTGTTGTCAAATTGACTGAGGCCAGCAAGTCTCATTGTCAAATTGACTGGAGCCAGCAAATCTCGTTGTCAAATTGACTGGAGCCAGCAAATATTGTTGTCAAATTGACTGGAGCCAGCAAATCTCATTGTCAAATTGACTGGAGCCAGCAAATCTCATTGTCAAATTGACTGGAGCCAGCAAATCTTGTTGTCAAATTGACTGGAGCCAGCAAATCTCGTTGTCAAATTGACTATAGCCAGCAAATCTCTCGTCAAATTGACTATAGCCAGCAAATCTCGTAGTCAAATTGACTGGAGCCAGCAAATCTCTTGTTGTCAAATTGACTGGAGCCAGCAAATCTCTTGTCAAATAGAATGAGGCCAGCAAATCTCGTTGTCAAATTGACTATAGCCAGCAAATCTCGTTCACAAATTGACTGGAGCCAGCAAATCTCTTGTTGTCAAATTGACTATAGCCAGCAAATCTCTTGTTGTCAAATTGACTGGAGCCAGCAAATCTCGTTGTCAAATTGACTGGAGCCAGCAAATCTCGTTGTCAAATTGACTGGAGCCAGCAAATCTCATTGTCAAATTGACTGGAGCCAGCAAATCTCGTCAAATTGACTGGAGTCAGCAAATCTCTTGTTAGATTGACTGGGGCCAGCAAATCTCTCGTCAAATTGACTGGAGCCAGCAAATCTCATTGTCAAATTGACTGGAGCCAGCAAATCTCTTGTCAAATTGACTGAGGCCAGCAAATCTCTTGTTGTCAAATTGATTGGAGCCAGCAAATCTCTTGTTGTCAAATTGACTGGAGCAGCAAATCTCTTGTTGTCAAATTGACTATAGCCAGCAAATCACATTGTCAAATTGACTATAGCCAGCAAATTTTGTTGTCAAATTGACTGGAGCCAGCAAATCTCTTGTTGTCAAATTGACTGGAGCCAGCAAATCTCTTGTCAAATTGACTGAGGCCAGCAAATCTCTTGTCAAATTGACTGGGGCCTGCAAATCTCTTGTCAAATTGACTGGGTCCAGCAAATCTCTTGTTAAATTGACTGGGGCCAGCAAATCTCTTGTCAAATTGACTGGAGCCAGCAAATCTCTTGTCAAATTGACTGAGGCCAGCAAATCTCATTGTCAAATTGACTATAGCCAGCAAATCTCGTTGTCAAATTGACTGGAGCCAGCAAATCTCTTGTTGTCAAATTGACTGGAGCCAGCAAATCTCTTGTCAAATTGACTGAGGCCAGCAAATCTCTTGTCAAATTGACTGGGGCCAGCAAATCTCTTGTCAAATTGACTGAAGCCAGCAAATCTCTTGTCAAATTGACTGGAGCCAGCAAATCTCTTGTCAAATTGACTGAGGCCAGCAAATCCCATTGTCAAATTGACTGGGGCCAGCAAATCTCATTGTCAAATTGACTGGAGCCAGCAAATCTCATTGTCAAATTGACTGAGGCCAGCAAATCTTGTTGTCAAATTGACTGAGGCCAGCAAATCTCGTTGTCAAATTGACTATAGCCAGCAAATCACATTGTCAAATTGACTATAGCCAGCAAATTTCATTGTCAAATTGACTGGAGCCAGCAAATCTCTTGTTGTCAAAATTGACTGGAGCCAGCAAATCTCTTGTCAAATTGACTGAGGCCAGCAAATCTCGTTGTCAAATTGACTGGAGCCAGCAAATCTCGTTGTCAAATTGACTATAGCCAGCAAATCTCTTGTCAAATTGACTGGAGCCAGCAAATCTCATTGTCAAATTGACTGGAGCCAGCAAATCTCTTGTCAAATCGACTGGAGCCAGCAAATCTCTTGTCAAATTGACTGAGGCCAGCAAATCTCATTGTCAAATTGACTGGGGCCAGCAAATCTCATTGTCAAATTGACTGGAGCCAGCAAATCTCATTGTCAAATTGACTGAGGCCAGCAAATCTTGTTGTCAAATTGACTATAGCCAGCAAATCTCGTTGTCAAATTGACTGGAGCCAGCAAATCTCTTGTTGTCAAATTGACTGGAGCCAGCAAATCTCTTGTCAAATTGACTGAGGCCAGCAAATCTCATTGTCAAATTGACTATAGCCAGCAAATCTCGTTGTCAAATTGACTGGAGCCAGCAAATCTCTTGTTGTCAAATTGACTGGAGCCAGCAAATCTCTTGTCAAATTGACTGAGGCCAGCAAATCTCTTGTCAAATTGACTGGGGCCAGCAAATCTCTTGTCAAATTGACTGGAGCCAGCAAATCTCTTGTCAAATTGACTGGAGCCAGCAAATCTCTTGTCAAATTGACCGAGGCCAGCAAATCTCATTGTCAAATTGACTGGGGCCAGCAAATCTCATTGTCAAATTGACTGGAGACAGCAAATCTCATTGTCAAATTGACTGAGGCCAGCAAATCTTGTTGTCAAATTGACTGAGGCCAGCAAATCTCGTTGTCAAATTGACTATAGCCAGCAAATCACATTGTCAAATTGACTGTAGCCAGCAAATTTCATTGTCAAATTGACTGGAGCCAGCAAATCTCTTGTTGTCAAAATTGACTGGAGCCAGCAAATCTCTTGTTAAATTGACTGAGGCCAGCAAATCTCGTTGTCAAATTGACTGGAGCCAGCAAATCTCGTTGTCAAATTGACTATAGCCAGCAAATCTCTTGTCAAATTGACTGGAGCCAGCAAATCTCATTGTCAAATTGACTGGAGCCAGCAAATCTCTTGTCAAATTGACTGTGGCCAGCAAATCTCTTGTTGTCAAATTGACTGGAGCCAGAAAATCTCTTGTTGTCAAATTGACTGGAGCCAGCAAATCTCTTGTTGTCAAATTGACTGGAGCCAGCAAATCTCTTGTTGTCAAATTTACTATAGCCAGCAAATCTCTTGTTGTCAAATTGACTGGAGCCAGCAAATCTCTTGTTGTCAAATTGACTGGAGCCAGCAAATCTCTTGTTGTCAAATTGACTGGAGCCAGCAAATCTCTTGTCAAATTGACTGAGGCCAGCAAATCTCGTTGTCAAATTGACTGCAGCCAGCAAATCTCGTTGTCAAATTGACTGGAGCCAGCAAATCTCATTGTCAAATTGACTGGAGCCAGCAAATCTCATTGTCAAATTGACTGAGGCCGGCAAATCTCGTTGTCAAATTGACTATAGCCAGCAAATCACATTGTCAAATTGACTATAGCCAGCAAATTTCATTGTCAAATTGACTGGAGCCAGCAAATCTCTTGTTGTCAAATTGACTATAGCCAGCAAATCACATTGTCAAATTGACTATAGCCAGCAAATTTCATTGTCAAATTGACTGGAGCCAGCAAATCTCTTGTTGTCAAAATTGACTGGAGCCAGCAAATCTCGTTGTCAAATTGACTATAGCCAGCCAATCACATTGTCAAATTGACTGGGGGCAGCAAATCTCTTGTCAAATTGACTGGGGCGAGCAAATCTCTTGTTGTCAAATTGACTATATCCAGCAAATCTCTTGTTGTCAAATTGACTGGATCCAGCAAATCTCTTGTTGTCAAATTGACTGAGGCCAGCAAGTCTCATTGTCAAATTGACTGGAGCCAGCAAATCTCGTTGTCAAATTGACTGGAGCCAGCAAATATCGTTGTCAAATTGACTGGAGCCAGCAAATCTCATTGTCAAATTGACTGGAGCCAGCAAATCTCATTGTCAAATTGACTGGAGCCAGCAAATCTTGTTGTCAAATTGACTGGAGCCAGCAAATCTCGTTGTCAAATTGACTATAGCCAGCAAATCTCTCGTCAAATTGACTATAGCCAGCAAATCTCGTAGTCAAATTGACTGGAGCCAGCAAATCTCTTGTTGTCAAATTGACTGGAGCCAGCAAATCTCTTGTCAAATAGAATGAGGCCAGCAAATCTCGTTGTCAAATTGACTATAGCCAGCAAATCTCGTTCACAAATTGACTGGAGCCAGCAAATCTCTTGTTGTCAAATTGACTATAGCCAGCAAATCTCTTGTTGTCAAATTGACTGGAGCCAGCAAATCTCGTTGTCAAATTGACTGGAGCCAGCAAATCTCGTTGTCAAATTGACTGGAGCCAGCAAATCTCATTGTCAAATTGACTGGAGCCAGCAAATCTCGTCAAATTGACTGGAGTCAGCAAATCTCTTGTTAAATTGACTGGGGCCAGCAAATCTCTCGTCAAATTGACTGGAGCCAGCAAATCTCATTGTCAAATTGACAGGAGCCAGCAAATCTCTTGTCAAATTGACTGAGGCCAGCAAATCTCTTGTTGTCAAATTGACTGGAGCCAGCAAATCTCTTGTTGTCAAATTGACTGGAGCAGCAAATCTCTTGTTGTCAAATTGACTATAGCCAGCAAATCACATTGTCAAATTGACTATAGCCAGCAAATTTTGTTGTCAAATTGACTGGAGCCAGCAAATCTCTTGTTGTCAAATTGACTGGAGCCAGCAAATCTCTTGTCAAATTGACTGAGGCCAGCAAATCTCTTGTCAAATTGACTGGGGCCTGCAAATCTCTTGTCAAATTGACTGGGTCCAGCAAATCTCTTGTTAAATTGACTGGGGCCAGCAAATCTCTTGTCAAATTGACTGGAGCCAGCAAATCTCTTGTCAAATTGACTGAGGCCAGCAAATCTCATTGTCAAATTGACTATAGCCAGCAAATCTCGTTGTCAAATTGACTGGAGCCAGCAAATCTCTTGTTGTCAAATTGACTGGAGCCAGCAAATCTCTTGTCAAATTGACTGAGGCCAGCAAATCTCTTGTCAAATTGACTGGGGCCAGCAAATCTCTTGTCAAATTGACTGGAGCCAGCAAATCTCTTGTCAAATTGACTGGAGCCAGCAAATCTCTTGTCAAATTGACTGAGGCCAGCAAATCTCATTGTCAAATTGACTGGGGCCAGCAAATCTCATTGTCAAATTGACTGGAGCCAGCAAATCTCATTGTCAAATTGACTGAGGCCAGCAAATCTTGTTGTCAAATTGACTGAGGCCAGCAAATCTCGTTGTCAAATTGACTATAGCCAGCAAATCACATTGTCAAATTGACTATAGCCAGCAAATTTCATTGTCAAATTGACTGGAGCCAGCAAATCTCTTGTTGTCAAAATTGACTGGAGCCAGCAAATCTCTTGTCAAATTGACTGAGGCCAGCAAATCTCGTTGTCAAATTGACTGGAGCCAGCAAATCTCGTTGTCAAATTGACTATAGCCAGCAAATCTCTTGTCAAATTGACTGGAGCCAGCAAATCTCATTGTCAAATTGACTGGAGCCAGCAAATCTCTTGTTGTCAAATTTAATATAGCCAGCAAATCTCTTGTTGTCAAATTGACTGGAGCCAGAAAATCTCTTGTTGTCAAATTGACTGGAGCCAGCAAATCTCTTGTTGTCAAATTGACTGGAGCCAGCAAATCTCTTGTTGTCAAATTTACTATAGCTAGCAAATCTCTTGTTGTCAAATTGACTGGAGCCAGCAAATCTCTTGTTGTCAAATTGACTGGAGCCAGCAAATCTCTTGTTGTCAAATTGACTGGAGCCAGCAAATCTCTTGTCAAATTGACTGAGGCCAGCAAATCTCGTTGTCAAATTGACTGCAGCCAGCAAATCTCGTTGTCAAATTGACTGGAGCCAGCAAATCTCATTGTCAAATTGACTGGAGCCAGCAAATCTCATTGTCAAATTGACTGAGGCCAGCAAATCTCGTTGTCAAATTGACTGAGGCCAGCAAATCTCGTTGTCAAATTGACTATAGCCAGCCAATCACATTGTCAAATTGACTGGGGCGAGCAAATCTCTTGTTGTCAAATTGACTATATCCAGCAAATCTCTTGTTGTCAAATTGACTGGATCCAGCAAATCTCTTGTTGTCAAATTGACTGAGGCCAGCAAGTCTCATTGTCAAATTGACTGGAGCCAGCAAATCTCGTTGTCAAATTGACTGGAGCCAGCAAATATCGTTGTCAAATTGACTGGAGCCAGAAAATCTCATTGTCAAATTGACTGGAGCCAGCAAATCTCATTGTCAAATTGACTGGAGCCAGCAAATCTTGTTGTCAAATTGACTGGAGCCAGCAAATCTCGTTGTCAAATTGACTATAGCCAGCAAATCTCTCGTCAAATTGACTATAGCCAGCAAATCTCGTAGTCAAATTGACTGGAGCCAGCAAATCTCTTGTTGTCAAATTGACTGGAGCCAGCAAATCTCTTGTCAAATAGAATGAGGCCAGCAAATCTCGTTGTCAAATTGACTATAGCCAGCAAATCTCGTTCACAAATTGACTGGAGCCAGCAAATCTCTTGTTGTCAAATTGACTATAGCCAGCAAATCTCTTGTTGTCAAATTGACTGGAGCCAGCAAATCTCGTTGTCAAATTGACTGGAGCCAGCAAATCTCGTTGTCAAATTGACTGGAGCCAGCAAATCTCATTGTCAAATTGACTGGAGCCAGCAAATCTCGTCAAATTGACTGGAGCCAGCAAATCTCATTGTCAAATTGACTGGAGCCAGCAAATCTTGTTGTCAAATTGACTGGAGCCAGCAAATCTCGTTGTCAAATTGACTATAGCCAGCAAATCTCTCGTCAAATTGACTATAGCCAGCAAATCTCGTAGTCAAATTGACTGGAGCCAGCAAATCTCTTGTTGTCAAATTGACTGGAGCCAGCAAATCTCTTGTCAAATAGAATGAGGCCAGCAAATCTCGTTGTCAAATTGACTATAGCCAGCAAATCTCGTTCACAAATTGACTGGAGCCAGCAAATCTCTTGTTGTCAAATTGACTATAGCCAGCAAATCTCTTGTTGTCAAATTGACTGGAGCCAGCAAATCTCGTTGTCAAATTGACTGGAGCCAGCAAATCTCGTTGTCAAATTGACTGGAGCCAGCAAATCTCATTGTCAAATTGACTGGAGCCAGCAAATCTCGTCAAATTGACTGGAGCCAGCAAATCTCTTGTTAAATTGACTGGAGCCAGCAAATCTCATTGTCAAATTGACTGGAGCCAGCAAATCTCTTGTCAAATTGACTGAGGCCAGCAAATCTCTTGTTGTCAAATTGACTGGAGCCAGCAAATCTCTTGTTGTCAAATTGACTGGAGCCAGCAAATCTCTTGTTGTCAAATTGACTATAGCCAGCAAATCACATTGTCAAATTGACTATAGCCAGCAAATTTTGTTGTCAAATTGACTGGAGCCAGCAAATCTCTTGTTGTCAAATTGACTGGAGCCAGCAAATCTCTTGTCAAATTGACTGAGGCCAGCAAATCTCTTGTCAAATTGACTGGGGCCTGCAAATCTCTTGTCAAATTGACTGGGTCCAGCAAATCTCTTGTTAAATTGACTGGGGCCAGCAAATCTCTTGTCAAATTGACTGGAGCCATCAAATCTCATTGTCAAATTGACTGAGGCCAGCAAATCTCGTGTTGTCAAATTGACTGGAGCCAGCAAATCTCTTGTCAAATTGACTGGAGCCAGCAAATCTCGTTGTCAAATTGACTGAGGCCAGCAAATCTCGTTGTCAAATTGATTGAGGCCAGCAAATCTCGTTGTCAAATTGACTATAGCCAGCAAATCACATTGTCAAATTGACTGGGGCCAGCAAATCTCTTGTCAAATTGACTGGGCCAGCAAATCTCTTGTTGTCAAATTGACTGAGGCCAGCAAATCTCTTGTCAAATTGACTGGGTCCAGCAAATCTCTTGTTACATTGACTGGGGCCAGCAAATCTCTTGTCAAATTGACTGGAGCCAGCAAATCTCTTGTCAAATTGACTGGATCCAGCAAATCTCTTGTTGTCAAATTGACTGGAGCCAGCAAATCTCTTGTTGTCAAATTGACTATAGCCAGCAAATCACATTGTCAAATTGACTATAGCCAGCAAATTTCGTTGTCAAATTGACTGGAGCCAGCAAATCTCTTGTTGTCAAATTGACTGGAGCCAGCAAATCTCTTGTCAAATTGACTGAGGCCAGCAAATCTCGTTGTAAAATTGACTGAGGCCAGCAAATCTCGTGTCAAATTGACTGGAGCCAGCAAATCTCTTGTCAAATTGACTGGAGCCAGCAAATCTCGTTGTCAAATTGACTGAGGCCAGCAAATCTCGTTGTCAAATTGACTGGGGCCAGCAAATCTCTTGTCAAATTGACTGGGCCAGCAAATCTCTTGTTGTCAAATTGACTGAGGCCAGCAAATCTCTTGTCAAATTGACTGGGTCCAGCAAATCTCTTGTTACATTGACTGGGGCCAGCAAATCTCTTGTCAAATTGACTGGAGCCAGCAAATCTCTTGTCAAATTGATTGGAGCCAGCAAATCTCTTGTTGTCAAATTGACTGGAGCCAGCAAATCTCTTGTTGTCAAATTGACAGGAGCCAGCAAATCTCTTGTTGTCAAATTGACTGGAACCAGCAAATCTCATTGTCAAATTGACTGGGGCCAGCAAATCTCGTTGTCAAATTGACTGGAGCCAGCAAATCTCATCGACAAATTGACTGGAGCCAGCAAATCTAGTTGTCAAATTGACTGGAGCCAGCAAATCTCATTGTGAAATTGACTGGAGCCAGCAAATCTCATTGTCAAATTGACTGGAGCCAGCAAATCTCATTGTCAAATTGACTGAGGCCAGCAAATCTTGTTATCAAATTGACTGAGGCCAGCAAATCTCGTTGTCAAATTGACAATAGCCAGCAAAACTCATAGTCAAATCGATTGGAGCCAGCAAATCTCTTGTTGTCAAATTGACTGGAGCCAGCAAATCTCTTGTCAAATTGACTGAGGCCAGCAAATCTCATTGTCAAATTGACTATAGCCAGCAAATCTCGTAGTCAAATTGACTGGAGCCAGCAAATCTCTTGTTGTCAAATTGACTGGAGCCAGCAAATCTCTTGTCAAATTGACTGAGGCCAGCAAATCTCATTGTCAAATTGACTGGGGCCAGCAAATCTCTTGTCAAATTGACTGAAGCCAGCAAATCTCTTGTCAAATTGACTGGAGCCAGCAAATCTCTTGTCAAATTGACTGAGGCCAGCAAATCTCATTGTCAAATTGACTGGGGCCAGCAAATCTCATTGTCAAATTGACTGGAGCCAGCAAATCTCATTGTCAAATTGACTGAGGCCAGCAAATCTTGTTGTCAAATTGACTGAGGCCAGCAAATCTCGTTGTCAAATTGACTATAGCCAGCAAATCACATTGTCAAATTGACTATAGCCAGCAAATTTCGTTGTCAAATTGACTGGAGCCAGCAAATCTCTTGTTGTCAAATTGACTAGAGCCAGCAAATCTCTTGTAAAATTGACTGAGGCCAGCAAATCTCGTTGTCAAATTGACTGGAGCCAGCAAATCTCGTTGTCAAATTGACTATAGCCAGCAAATCTCTTGTCAAATTGACTGGAGCCAGCCAATCTCATTGTCAAATTGACTGGAGCCAGCAAATCTCTTGTCAAATTGACTGAGGCCAGCAAATCTCTTGTTGTCAAATTGACTGGATCCAGCAAATCTCTTGTTGTCAAATTGACTGGAGCCAGCAAATCTCTCATCAAATTGACTATAGCCAGCAAATCCCGTAGTCAAATTGACTGGAGCCAGCAAATCTCTTGTTGTCAAATTGACTGGAGCCAGCAAATCTCTTGTAAATTGAATGAGGCCAGCAAATCTCGTTGTCAAATTGACTATAGCTAGCAAATCTCGTTCACAAATTGACTGGAGCCAGCAAATCTCTTTTTGTCAAATTGACTATAGCCAGCAAATCTCGTTGTCAAATTGACTGGAGCCAGCAAATCTCGTTGTCAAATTGACTGGAGCCAGCAAATCTCATTGTCAAATTGACTGGAGCCAGCAAATCCCGTCAAATTGACTGGAGCCAGCAAATCTCTTGTTAAATTGACTGGGGCCAGCAAATCTCTTGTCAAATTGACTGGAGCCAGCAAATCTCTCGTCAAATTGACTGGAGCCAGCAAATCTCATTGTCAAATTGACTGGAGCCAGCAAATCTCTTGTCAAAATGACTGAGGCCAGCAAATCTCTTGTTGTCAAATTGACTGGAGCCAGCAAATCTCTTGTTGTCAAATTGACTGGAGCCAGCAAATCTCTTGTTGTCAAATTGACTATAGCCAGCAAATCACATTGTCAAATTGACTATAGCCAGCAAATTTCGTTGTCAAATTGACTGGAGCCAGCAAATCTCTTGTTGTCAAATTGACTGGAGCCAGCAAATCTCTTGTCAAATTGACTGAGGCCAGCAAATCTCTTGTCAAATTGACTGGGGCCTACAAATCTCTTGTCAAATTGACTGGGTCCAGCAAATCTCTTGTTAAATTGACTGGGGCCAGCAAATCTCTTGTCAAATTGACTGGAGCCAGCAAATCTCGTTGTCAAATTGACTGAGGCCAGCAAATCTCGTGTTGTCAAATTGACTGGAGCCAGCAAATCTCTTGTCAAATTGACTGGAGCCAGCAAATCTCGTTGTCATATTGACTGAGGCCAGCAAATCTCGTTGTCAAATTGACTGAGGCCATCAAATCTCGTTGTCAAATTGACTATAGCCAGCAAATCACATTGTCAAATTGACTGGGGCCAGCAAATCTCTTGTCAAATTGACTGGGCCAGCAAATCTCTTGTTGTCAAATTGACTGAGGCCAGCAAATCTCTTGTCAAATTGACTGGGTCAAGCAAATCTCTTGTTACATTGACTGGGGCCAGCAAATCTCTTGTCAAATTGACTGGAGCCAGCAAATCTCTTGTCAAATTGACTGGAGCCAGAAAATCTCTTGTTGTCAAATTGACTGGAGCCAGCAAATCTCTTGTTGTCAAATTGACTATAGCCAGCAAATCACATTGTCAAATTGACTATAGCCAGCAAATTTCGTTGTCAAATTGACTGGAGCCAGCAAATCTCTTGTTGTCAAATTGACTGGAGCCAGCAAATCTCTTGTCAAATTGACTGAGGCCAGCAAATCTCTTGTCAAATTGACTGGGGCCTGCACATCTCTTGTCAAAATGACTGGGTCCAGCAAATCTCTTGTTAAATTGACTGGGGCCAGCAAATCTCTTGTCAAATTGACTGGAGCCAGCAAATCTCGTTTTAAAATTGACTGAGGCCAGCAAATCTCGTGTCAAATTGACTGGAGCCAGCAAATCTCTTGTCAAATTGACTGGAGCCAGCAAATCTCGTTGTCAAATTGACTGGAGCCAGCAAATCTCTTGTTGTCAAATTGACAGGAGCCAGCAAATCTCTTGTTGTCAAATTGACTGGAACCAGCAAATCTCATTGTCAAATTGACTGGGGCCAGCAAATCTCTTGTCAAATTGACTGGGCCAGCAAATCTCTTGTTGTCAAATTAACTGAGGCCAGAAAATCTCTTGTCAAATTGACTGGGTCCAGCAAATCTCTTGTTACATTGACTGGGGCCAGCAAATCTCTTGTCAAATTGACTGGAGCCAGCAAATCTCTTGTCAAATTGACTGGAGCCAGCAAATCTCATTGTCAAATTGACTGGAGCCAGCAAATCTCTTGTCAAATTGACTGAGGCCAGCAAATCTCTTGTTGTCAAATTGACTGGAGCCAGCAAATCTCTTGTTGTCAAATTGACTGGAGCCAGCAAATCTCTTGTTGTCAAATTGACTATAGCCATTAAATCACATTGTCAAATTGACTATAGCCAGCAAATTTTGTTGTCAAATTGACTGGAGCCAGCAAATCTCTTGTTGTCAAATTGACTGGAGCCAGCAAATCTCTTGTCAAATTGACTGAGGCCAGCAAATCTCTTGTCAAATTGACTGGGGCCTGCAAATCTCTTGTCAAATTGACTGGGTCCAGCAAATCTCTTGTTAAATTGACTGGGGCCAGCAAATCTCTTGTCAAATTGACTGGAGCCATCAAATCTCATTGTCAAATTGACTGAGGCCAGCAAATCTCGTGTTGTCAAATTGACTGGAGCCAGCAAATCTCTTGTCAAATTGACTGGAGCCAGCAAATCTCGTTGTCAAATTGACTGAGGCCAGCAAATCTCGTTGTCAAATTGACTGAGGCCAGCAAATCTCGTTGTCAAATTGACTATAGCCAGCAAATCACATTGTCAAATTGACTGGGGCCAGCAAATCTCTTGTCAAATTGACTGGGCCAGCAAATCTCTTGTTGTCAAATTGACTGAGGCCAGCAAATCTCTTGTCAAATTGACTGGGTCCAGCAAATCTCTTGTTACATTGACTGGGGCCAGCAAATCTCTTGTCAAATTGACTGGAGCCAGCAAATCTCTTGTCAAATTGACTGGATCCAGCAAATCTCTTGTTGTCAAATTGACTGGAGCCAGCAAATCTCTTGTTGTCAAATTGACTATAGCCAGCAAATCACATTGTCAAATTGACTATAGCCAGCAAATTTCGTTGTCAAATTGACTGGAGCCAGCAAATCTCTTGTTGTCAAATTGACTGGAGCCAGCAAATCTCTTGTCAAATTGACTGAGGCCAGCAAATCTCTTGTCAAATTGACTGGGGCCTGCAAATCTCTTGTCAAATTGACTGGGTCCAGCAAATCTCTTGTTAAATTGACTGGGGCCAGCAAATCTCATTGTGAAATTGACTGGAGCCAGCAAATCTCATTGTCAAATTGACTGGAGCCAGCAAATCTCATTGTCAAATTGACTGAGGCCAGCAAATCTTGTTATCAAATTGACTGAGGCCAGCAAATCTCGTTGTCAAATTGACAATAGCCAGCAAAACTCATAGTCAAATCGATTGGAGCCAGCAAATCTCTTGTTGTCAAATTGACTGGAGCCAGCAAATCTCTTGTCAAATTGACTGAGGCCAGCAAATCTCATTGTCAAATTGACTATAGCCAGCAAATCTCGTAGTCAAATTGACTGGAGCCAGCAAATCTCTTGTTGTCAAATTGACTGGAGCCAGCAAATCTCTTGTCAAATTGACTGAGGCCAGCAAATCTCATTGTCAAATTGACTGGGGCCAGCAAATCTCTTGTCAAATTGACTGAAGCCAGCAAATCTCTTGTCAAATTGACTGGAGCCAGCAAATCTCTTGTCAAATTGACTGAGGCCAGCAAATCTCATTGTCAAATTGACTGGGGCCAGCAAATCTCATTGTCAAATTGACTGGAGCCAGCAAATCTCATTGTCAAATTGACTGAGGCCAGCAAATCTTGTTGTCAAATTGACTGAGGCCAGCAAATCTCGTTGTCAAATTGACTATAGCCAGCAAATCACATTGTCAAATTGACTATAGCCAGCAAATTTCGTTGTCAAATTGACTGGAGCCAGCAAATCTCTTGTTGTCAAATTGACTAGAGCCAGCAAATCTCTTGTAAAATTGACTGAGGCCAGCAAATCTCGTTGTCAAATTGACTGGAGCCAGCAAATCTCGTTGTCAAATTGACTATAGCCAGCAAATCTCTTGTCAAATTGACTGGAGCCAGCCAATCTCATTGTCAAATTGACTGGAGCCAGCAAATCTCTTGTCAAATTGACTGAGGCCAGCAAATCTCTTGTTGTCAAATTGACTGGATCCAGCAAATCTCTTGTTGTCAAATTGACTGGAGCCAGCAAATCTCTCTTCAAATTGACTATAGCCAGCAAATCCCGTAGTCAAATTGACTGGAGCCAGCAAATCTCTTGTTGTCAAATTGACTGGAGCCAGCAAATCTCTTGTAAATTGAATGAGGCCAGCAAATCTCGTTGTCAAATTGACTATAGCTAGCAAATCTCGTTCACAAATTGACTGGAGCCAGCAAATCTCTTTTTGTCAAATTGACTATAGCCAGCAAATCTCGTTGTCAAATTGACTGGAGCCAGCAAATCTCGTTGTCAAATTGACTGGAGCCAGCAAATCTCATTGTCAAATTGACTGGAGCCAGCAAATCCCGTCAAATTGACTGGAGCCAGCAAATCTCTTGTTAAATTGACTGGGGCCAGCAAATCTCTTGTCAAATTGACTGGAGCCAGCAAATCTCTCGTCAAATTGACTGGAGCCAGCAAATCTCATTGTCAAATTGACTGGAGCCAGCAAATCTCTTGTCAAAATGACTGAGGCCAGCAAATCTCTTGTTGTCAAATTGACTGGAGCCAGCAAATCTCTTGTTGTCAAATTGACTGGAGCCAGCAAATCTCTTGTTGTCAAATTGACTATAGCCAGCAAATCACATTGTCAAATTGACTATAGCCAGCAAATTTCGTTGTCAAATTGACTGGAGCCAGCAAATCTCTTGTTGTCAAATTGACTGGAGCCAGCAAATCTCTTGTCAAATTGACTGAGGCCAGCAAATCTCTTGTCAAATTGACTGGGGCCTACAAATCTCTTGTCAAATTGACTGGGTCCAGCAAATCTCTTGTTAAATTGACTGGGGCCAGCAAATCTCTTGTCAAATTGACTGGAGCCAGCAAATCTCGTTGTCAAATTGACTGAGGCCAGCAAATCTCGTGTTGTCAAATTGACTGGAGCCAGCAAATCTCTTGTCAAATTGACTGGAGCCAGCAAATCTCGTTGTCATATTGACTGAGGCCAGCAAATCTCGTTGTCAAATTGACTGAGGCCATCAAATCTCGTTGTCAAATTGACTATAGCCAGCAAATCACATTGTCAAATTGACTGGGGCCAGCAAATCTCTTGTCAAATTGACTGGGCCAGCAAATCTCTTGTTGTCAAATTGACTGAGGCCAGCAAATCTCTTGTCAAATTGACTGGGTCAAGCAAATCTCTTGTTACATTGACTGGGGCCAGCAAATCTCTTGTCAAATTGACTGGAGCCAGCAAATCTCTTGTCAAATTGACTGGAGCCAGAAAATCTCTTGTTGTCAAATTGACTGGAGCCAGCAAATCTCTTGTTGTCAAATTGACTATAGCCAGCAAATCACATTGTCAAATTGACTATAGCCAGCAAATTTCGTTGTCAAATTGACTGGAGCCAGCAAATCTCTTGTTGTCAAATTGACTGGAGCCAGCAAATCTCTTGTCAAATTGACTGAGGCCAGCAAATCTCTTGTCAAATTGACTGGGGCCTGCACATCTCTTGTCAAAATGACTGGGTCCAGCAAATCTCTTGTTAAATTGACTGGGGCCAGCAAATCTCTTGTCAAATTGACTGGAGCCAGCAAATCTCGTTTTAAAATTGACTGAGGCCAGCAAATCTCGTGTCAAATTGACTGGAGCCAGCAAATCTCTTGTCAAATTGACTGGAGCCAGCAAATCTCGTTGTCAAATTGACTGGAGCCAGCAAATCTCTTGTTGTCAAATTGACAGGAGCCAGCAAATCTCTTGTTGTCAAATTGACTGGAACCAGCAAATCTCATTGTCAAATTGACTGGGGCCAGCAAATCTCTTGTCAAATTGACTGGGCCAGCAAATCTCTTGTTGTCAAATTAACTGAGGCCAGAAAATCTCTTGTCAAATTGACTGGGTCCAGCAAATCTCTTGTTACATTGACTGGGGCCAGCAAATCTCTTGTCAAATTGACTGGAGCCAGCAAATCTCTTGTCAAATTGACTGGAGCCAGCAAATCTCATTGTCAAATTGACTGGAGCCAGCAAATCTCTTGTCAAATTGACTGAGGCCAGCAAATCTCTTGTTGTCAAATTGACTGGAGCCAGCAAATCTCTTGTTGTCAAATTGACTGGAGCCAGCAAATCTCTTGTTGTCAAATTGACTATAGCCAGCAAATCACATTGTCAAATTGACTATAGCCAGCAAATTTTGTTGTCAAATTGACTGGAGCCAGCAAATCTCTTGTTGTCAAATTGACTGGAGCCAGCAAATCTCTTGTCAAATTGACTGAGGCCAGCAAATCTCTTGTCAAATTGACTGGGGCCTGCAAATCTCTTGTCAAATTGACTGGGTCCAGCAAATCTCTTGTTAAATTGACTGGGGCCAGCAAATCTCTTGTCAAATTGACTGGAGCCATCAAATCTCATTGTCAAATTGACTGAGGCCAGCAAATCTCGTGTTGTCAAATTGACTGGAGCCAGCAAATCTCTTGTCAAATTGACTGGAGCCAGCAAATCTCGTTGTCAAATTGACTGAGGCCAGCAAATCTCGTTGTCAAATTGACTGAGGCCAGCAAATCTCGTTGTCAAATTGACTATAGCCAGCAAATCACATTGTCAAATTGACTGGGGCCAGCAAATCTCTTGTCAAATTGACTGGGCCAGCAAATCTCTTGTTGTCAAATTGACTGAGGCCAGCAAATCTCTTGTCAAATTGACTGGGTCCAGCAAATCTCTTGTTACATTGACTGGGGCCAGCAAATCTCTTGTCAAATTGACTGGAGCCAGCAAATCTCTTGTCAAATTGACTGGATCCAGCAAATCTCTTGTTGTCAAATTGACTGGAGCCAGCAAATCTCTTGTTGTCAAATTGACTATAGCCAGCAAATCACATTGTCAAATTGACTATAGCCAGCAAATTTCGTTGTCAAATTGACTGGAGCCAGCAAATCTCTTGTTGTCAAATTGACTGGAGCCAGCAAATCTCTTGTCAAATTGACTGAGGCCAGCAAATCTCTTGTCAAATTGACTGGGGCCTGCAAATCTCTTGTCAAATTGACTGGGTCCAGCAAATCTCTTGTTAAATTGACTGGGGCCAGCAAATCTCTTGTCAAATTGACTGGAGCCAGCAAATCTCGTTGTAAAATTGACTGAGGCCAGCAAATCTCGTGTCAAATTGACTGGAGCCAGCAAATCTCTTGTCAAATTGACTGGAGCCAGCAAATCTCGTTGTCAAATTGACTGAGGCCAGCAAATCTCGTTGTCAAATTGACTGGGGCCAGCAAATCTCTTGTCAAATTGACTGGGCCAGCAAATCTCTTGTTGTCAAATTGACTGAGGCCAGCAAATCTCTTGTCAAATTGACTGGGTCCAGCAAATCTCTTGTTACATTGACTGGGGCCAGCAAATCTCTTGTCAAATTGACTGGAGCCAGCAAATCTCTTGTCAAATTGATTGGAGCCAGCAAATCTCTTGTTGTCAAATTGACAGGAGCCAGCAAATCTCTTGTTGTCAAATTGACAGGAGCCAGCAAATCTCTTGTTGTCAAATTGACTGGAACCAGCAAATCTCATTGTCAAATTGACTGGGGCCAGCAAATCTCGTTGTCAAATTGACTGGAGCCAGCAAATCTCATCGTCAAATTGACTGGAGCCAGCAAATCTAGTTGTCAAATTGACTGGAGCCAGCAAATCTCATTGTGAAATTGACTGGAGCCAGCAAATCTCATTGTCAAATTGACTGGAGCCAGCAAATCTCATTGTCAAATTGACTGAGGCCAGCAAATCTTGTTGTCAAATTGACTGAGGCCAGCAAATCTCGTTGTCAAATTGACAATAGCCAGCAAATCTCGTAGTCAAATTGATTGGAGCCAGCAAATCTCTTGTTGTCAAATTGACTGGAGCCAGCAAATCTCTTGTCAAATTGACTGAGGCCAGCAAATCTCATTGTCAAATTGACTATAGCCAGCAAATCTCGTAGTCAAATTGACTGGAGCCAGCAAATCTCTTGTTGTCAAATTGACTGGAGCCAGCAAATCTCTTGTCAAATTGACTGAGGCCAGCAAATCTCATTGTCAAATTGACTGGGGCCAGCAAATCTCTTGTCAAATTGACTGAAGCCAGCAAATCTCTTGTCAAATTGACTGGAGCCAGCAAATCTCTTGTCAAATTGACTGAGGCCAGCAAATCTCATTGTCAAATTGACTGGGGCCAGCAAATCTCATTGTCAAATTGACTGGAGCCAGCAAATCTCATTGTCAAATTGACTGAGGCCAGCAAATCTTGTTGTCAAATTGACTGAGGCCAGCAAATCTCGTTGTCAAATTGACTATAGCCAGCAAATCACATTGTCAAATTGACTATAGCCAGCAAATTTCGTTGTCAAATTGACTGGAGCCAGCAAATCTCTTGTTGTCAAATTGACTAGAGCCAGCAAATCTCTTGTCAAATTGACTGAGGCCAGCAAATCTCGTTGTCAAATTGACTGGAGCCAGCAAATCTCGTTGTCAAATTGACTATAGCCAGCAAATCTCTTGTCAAATTGACTGAGGCCAGCAAATCTCTTGTTGTCAAATTGACTGGATCCAGCAAATCTCTTGTTGTCAAATTGACTGGAGCCAGCAAATCTCTCTTCAAATTGACTATAGCCAGCAAATCCCGTAGTCAAATTGACTGGAGCCAGCAAATCTCTTGTTGTCAAATTGACTGGAGCCAGCAAATCTCTTGTAAATTGAATGAGGCCAGCAAATCTCGTTGTCAAATTGACTATAGCTAGCAAATCTCGTTCACAAATTGACTGGAGCCAGCAAATCTCTTTTTGTCAAATTGACTATAGCCAGCAAATCTCGTTGTCAAATTGACTGGAGCCAGCAAATCTCGTTGTCAAATTGACTGGAGCCAGCAAATCTCATTGTCAAATTGACTGGAGCCAGCAAATCCCGTCAAATTGACTGGAGCCAGCAAATCTCTTGTTAAATTGACTGGGGCCAGCAAATCTCTTGTCAAATTGACTGGAGCCAGCAAATCTCTCGTCAAATTGACTGGAGCCAGCAAATCTCATTGTCAAATTGACTGGAGCCAGCAAATCTCTTGTCAAAATGACTGAGGCCAGCAAATCTCTTGTTGTCAAATTGACTGGAGCCAGCAAATCTCTTGTTGTCAAATTGACTGGAGCCAGCAAATCTCTTGTTGTCAAATTGACTATAGCCAGCAAATCACATTGTCAAATTGACTATAGCCAGCAAATTTCGTTGTCAAATTGACTGGAGCCAGCAAATCTCTTGTTGTCAAATTGACTGGAGCCAGCAAATCTCTTGTCAAATTGACTGAGGCCAGCAAATCTCTTGTCAAATTGACTGGGGCCTACAAATCTCTTGTCAAATTGACTGGGTCCAGCAAATCTCTTGTTAAATTGACTGGGGCCAGCAAATCTCTTGTCAAATTGACTGGAGCCAGCAAATCTCGTTGTCAAATTGACTGAGGCCAGCAAATCTCGTGTTGTCAAATTGACTGGAGCCAGCAAATCTCTTGTCAAATTGACTGGAGCCAGCAAATCTCGTTGTCATATTGACTGAGGCCAGCAAATCTCGTTGTCAAATTGACTGAGGCCATCAAATCTCGTTGTCAAATTGACTATAGCCAGCAAATCACATTGTCAAATTGACTGGGGCCAGCAAATCTCTTGTCAAATTGACTGGGCCAGCAAATCTCTTGTTGTCAAATTGACTGAGGCCAGCAAATCTCTTGTCAAATTGACTGGGTCAAGCAAATCTCTTGTTACATTGACTGGGGCCAGCAAATCTCTTGTCAAATTGACTGGAGCCAGCAAATCTCTTGTCAAATTGACTGGAGCCAGCAAATCTCTTGTTGTCAAATTGACTGGAGCCAGCAAATCTCTTGTTGTCAAATTGACTATAGCCAGCAAATCACATTGTCAAATTGACTATAGCCAGCAAATTTCGTTGTCAAATTGACTGGAGCCAGCAAATCTCTTGTTGTCAAATTGACTGGAGCCAGCAAATCTCTTGTCAAATTGACTGAGGCCAGCAAATCTCTTGTCAAATTGACTGGGGCCTGCACATCTCTTGTCAAAATGACTGGGTCCAGCAAATCTCTTGTTAAATTGACTGGGGCCAGCAAATCTCTTGTCAAATTGACTGGAGCCAGCAAATCTCGTTTTAAAATTGACTGAGGCCAGCAAATCTCGTGTCAAATTGACTGGAGCCAGCAAATCTCTTGTCAAATTGACTGGAGCCAGCAAATCTCGTTGTCAAATTGACTGGAGCCAGCAAATCTCTTGTTGTCAAATTGACAGGAGCCAGCAAATCTCTTGTTGTCAAATTGACTGGAACCAGCAAATCTCATTGTCAAATTGACTGGGGCCAGCAAATCTCTTGTCAAATTGACTGGGCCAGCAAATCTCTTGTTGTCAAATTAACTGAGGCCAGAAAATCTCTTGTCAAATTGACTGGGTCCAGCAAATCTCTTGTTACATTGACTGGGGCCAGCAAATCTCTTGTCAAATTGACTGGAGCCAGCAAATCTCTTGTCAAATTGACTGGAGCCAGCAAATCTCATTGTCAAATTGACTGGAGCCAGCAAATCTCTTGTCAAATTGACTGAGGCCAGCAAATCTCTTGTTGTCAAATTGACTGGAGCCAGCAAATCTCTTGTTGTCAAATTGACTGGAGCCAGCAAATCTCTTGTTGTCAAATTGACTATAGCCAGCAAATCTCTTGTTGTCAAATTGACTGGAGCCAGCAAATCTCTTGTTGTCAAATTGACTGGAGCCAGCAAATCTCTTGTTGTCAAATTGACTGGAGCCAGCAAATCTCTTGTCAAATTGACTGGAGCCAGCAAATCTCTTGTCAAATTGACTGAGGCCAGCAAATATCATTGTCAAATTGACTATAGCCAGCAAATCTCGTTGTCAAATTGACTGGAGCCAGCAAATCTCTTGTTGTCAAGTTGATTGGAGCCAGCAAATCTCTTGTCAAATTGACTGAGGCCAGCAAATCTCTTGTCAAATTGACTGGGGCCAGCAAATCTCTTGTCAAATTGACTGGAGCCAGCAAATCTCTTGTCAAATTGACTGGGGCCAGCAAATCTCTTGTCAAATTCACTGGGTCCAGCAAATCTCTTGTTAAATTGACTGGGGCCAGCAAATCTCTTGTCAAATTGACTGGAGCCAGCAAATCTCTTGTCAAATTGACTGGAGCCAGCAAATCTCTTGTCAAATTGACAGGAGCCAGCAAATCTATTGTTGTCAAATTGACTGGAACCAGCAAATCTCAAAGTCAAACTGACTATAGCCAGCAAATATCTTGTCAAATTGACTGAGGCCAGCAAATCTCGTGTTGTCAAATTGACTGGAGCCAGCAAACCTCTTGTCAAATTGACTGGAGCCAGCAAATCTCGTTGTCAAATTGACTGGAGCCAGCAAATCTCATTGTCAAATTGACTGGAGCCAGCAAATCTCGTTGTCAAATTGACTGGAGCCAGCAAATCTCGTTGTCAAATTGACTGGAGCCAGCAAATCTCATTGTCAAATTGACTGGAGCCAGCAAATCTCATTGTCAAATTGACTGAGGCCAGCAAATCTCGTTGTCAAATTGACTGAGGCCAGCAAATCTCGTTGTCAAATTGACTATAGCCAGCCAATTACATTTTCAAATTGACTGGGGCCAGCAAATCTCTTGTCAAATTGACTGGGGCGAGCAAATCTCTTGTTGTCAAATTGACTGAGGCCAGCAAATCTCTTGTCAAATTGACTGGGTCCAGCAAATCTCTTGTTAAATTGACTGGGGCCAGCAAATCTCTTGTCAAATTGACTGGAGCCAGCAAATCTCTTGTCAAATTGACTGGAGCCAGCAAATCTCTTGTTGTCAAATTGACTGGAGCCAGCAAATCTCTTGTTGTCAAATTGACAGGAGCCAGCAAATCTCTTGTTGTCAAATTGACTGGAACCAGCAAATCTCATTGTCAAATTGACTGGGGCCAGCAAATCTCGTTATCAAATTGACTGGAGCCAGCAAATCTCATTGTCAAATTGACTGGAGCCAGCAAATCTCGTTGCCAAATTGACTGGAGCCAGCAAATCTCATTGTCAAATTGACTGGACCCAGCAAATCTCATTGTCAAATTGACTGGAGCCAGCAAATCTCGTTGTCAAATTGACTGAGGCCAGCAAATCTCGTTGTCAAATCGACTGAGGCCAGCAAATCTCGTTGTCAAATTGACTATAGCCAGCAAATCACATTGTCAAATTGACTATAGCCAGCAAATTTCGTTGTCAAATTGACTGGAGCCTGCAAATCTCTTGTTGTCAAATTGACTGGAGCCAGCAAATCTCTTGTCAAATTGACTGAGGCCAGCAAATCTCTTGTCAAATTGACTGAGGCCAGCAAATCTCGTTGTCAAATTGACTGGAGCCAGCAAATCTCTTGTTGTCAAATTGACTGGAGCCAGCAAATCTCTTGTCAAATTGACTGAGGCCAGCAAATATCTTGTCAAATTGACTGGGGCCAGCAAATCTCTTGTCAAATTGACTGGAGCCAGCAAATCTCTTGTCAAATTGACTGGAGCCAGCAAATCTCTTGTCAAATTGACTGAGGCCAGCAAATCTCATTGTCAAATTGACTGGGGCCAGCAAATCTAATTGTCAAATTGACTGGAGCCAGCAAATCTCATTGTCAAATTGACTGAGGCCAGCAAATCTTGTTGTCAAATTGACTATAGCCAGCAAATCTCGTTGTCAAATTGACTATAGCCAGCCAATTACATTTTCAAATTGACTGGGGCCAGCAAATCTCTTGTCAAATTGACTGGGGCGAGCAAATCTCTTGTTGTCAAATTGACTGAGGCCAGCAAATCTCTTGTCAAATTGACTGGGTCCAGCAAATCTCTTGTTAAATTGACTGGGGCCAGCAAATCTCTTGTCAAATTGACTGGAGCCAGCAAATCTCTTGTCAAATTGACTGGAGCCAGCAAATCTCTTGTTGTCAAATTGACTGGAGCCAGCAAATCTCTTGTTGTCAAATTGACAGGAGCCAGCAAATCTCTTGTTGTCAAATTGACTGGAACCAGCAAATCTCATTGTCAAATTGACTGGGGCCAGCAAATCTCGTTATCAAATTGACTGGAGCCAGCAAATCTCATTGTCAAATTGACTGGAGCCAGCAAATCTCGTTGCCAAATTGACTGGAGCCAGCAAATCTCATTGTCAAATTGACTGGACCCAGCAAATCTCATTGTCAAATTGACTGGAGCCAGCAAATCTCGTTGTCAAATTGACTGAGGCCAGCAAATCTCGTTGTCAAATCGACTGAGGCCAGCAAATCTCGTTGTCAAATTGACTATAGCCAGCAAATCACATTGTCAAATTGACTATAGCCAGCAAATTTCGTTGTCAAATTGACTGGAGCCTGCAAATCTCTTGTTGTCAAATTGACTGGAGCCAGCAAATCTCTTGTCAAATTGACTGAGGCCAGCAAATCTCTTGTCAAATTGACTGAGGCCAGCAAATCTCGTTGTCAAATTGACTGGAGCCAGCAAATCTCTTGTTGTCAAATTGACTGGAGCCAGCAAATCTCTTGTCAAATTGACTGAGGCCAGCAAATATCTTGTCAAATTGACTGGGGCCAGCAAATCTCTTGTCAAATTGACTGGAGCCAGCAAATCTCTTGTCAAATTGACTGGAGCCAGCAAATCTCTTGTCAAATTGACTGAGGCCAGCAAATCTCATTGTCAAATTGACTGGGGCCAGCAAATCTAATTGTCAAATTGACTGGAGCCAGCAAATCTCATTGTCAAATTGACTGAGGCCAGCAAATCTTGTTGTCAAATTGACTATAGCCAGCAAATCTCGTTGTCAAATTGACTGGAGCCAGCAAATCTCTTGTTGTCAAATTGACTGGAGCCAGCAAATCTCTTGTCAAATTGACTGAGGCCAGCAAATCTCATTGTCAAATTGACTATAGCCAGCAAATCTCGTTGTCAAATTGACTGGAGCCAGCAAATCTCTTGTTGTCAAATTGACTGGAGCCAGCAAATCTCTTGTCAAATTGACTGAGGCCAGCAAATCACATTGTCAAATTGACTGGGGCCAGCAAATCTCTTGTCAAATTGACTGGGCCAGCAAATCTCTTGTTGTCAAATTGACTGAGGCCAGCAAATCTCTTGTCAAATTGACTGGGTCAAGCAAATCTCTTGTTACATTGACTGGGGCCAGCAAATCTCTTGTCAAATTGACTGGAGCCAGCAAATCTCTTGTCAAATTGACTGGAGCCAGCAAATCTCTTGTTGTCAAATTGACTGGAGCCAGCAAATCTCTTGTTGTCAAATTGACTATAGCCAGCAAATCACATTGTCAAATTGACTATAGCCAGCAAATTTCGTTGTCAAATTGACTGGAGCCAGCAAATCTCTTGTTGTCAAATTGACTGGAGCCAGCAAATCTCTTGTCAAATTGACTGAGGCCAGCAAATCTCTTGTCAAATTGACTGGGGCCTGCACATCTCTTGTCAAAATGACTGGGTCCAGCAAATCTCTTGTTAAATTGACTGGGGCCAGCAAATCTCTTGTCAAATTGACTGGAGCCAGCAAATCTCGTTTTAAAATTGACTGAGGCCAGCAAATCTCGTGTCAAATTGACTGGAGCCAGCAAATCTCTTGTCAAATTGACTGGAGCCAGCAAATCTCGTTGTCAAATTGACTGGAGCCAGCAAATCTCTTGTTGTCAAATTGACTGGAGCCAGCAAATCTCTTGTCAAATTGACTGAGGCCAGCAAATATCTTGTCAAATTGACTGGGGCCAGCAAATCTCTTGTCAAATTGACTGGAGCCAGCAAATCTCTTGTCAAATTGACTGGAGCCAGCAAATCTCTTGTCAAATTGACTGAGGCCAGCAAATCTCATTGTCAAATTGACTGGGGCCAGCAAATCTAATTGTCAAATTGACTGGAGCCAGCAAATCTCATTGTCAAATTGACTGAGGCCAGCAAATCTTGTTGTCAAATTGACTATAGCCAGCAAATCTCGTTGTCAAATTGACTGGAGCCAGCAAATCTCTTGTTGTCAAATTGACTGGAGCCAGCAAATCTCTTGTCAAATTGACTGAGGCCAGCAAATCTCATTGTCAAATTGACTATAGCCAGCAAATCTCGTTGTCAAATTGACTGGAGCCAGCAAATCTCTTGTTGTCAAATTGACTGGAGCCAGCAAATCTCTTGTCAAATTGACTGAGGCCAGCAAATCACATTGTCAAATTGACTGGGGCCAGCAAATCTCTTGTCAAATTGACTGGGCCAGCAAATCTCTTGTTGTCAAATTGACTGAGGCCAGCAAATCTCTTGTCAAATTGACTGGGTCAAGCAAATCTCTTGTTACATTGACTGGGGCCAGCAAATCTCTTGTCAAATTGACTGGAGCCAGCAAATCTCTTGTCAAATTGACTGGAGCCACCAAATCTCTTGTTGTCAAATTGACTGGAGCCAGCAAATCTCTTGTTGTCAAATTGACTATAGCCAGCAAATCACATTGTCAAATTGACTATAGCCAGCAAATTTCGTTGTCAAATTGACTGGAGCCAGCAAATCTCTTGTTGTCAAATTGACTGGAGCCAGCAAATCTCTTGTCAAATTGACTGAGGCCAGCAAATCTCTTGTCAAATTGACTGGGGCCTGCACATCTCTTGTCAAAATGACTGGGTCCAGCAAATCTCTTGTTAAATTGACTGGGGCCAGCAAATCTCTTGTCAAATTGACTGGAGCCAGCAAATCTCGTTTTAAAATTGACTGAGGCCAGCAAATCTCGTGTCAAATTGACTGGAGCCAGCAAATCTCTTGTCAAATTGACTGGAGCCAGCAAATCTCGTTGTCAAATTGACTGGAGCCAGCAAATCTCTTGTTGTCAAATTGACAGGAGCCAGCAAATCTCTTGTTGTCAAATTGACTGGAACCAGCAAATCTCATTGTCAAATTGACTGGGGCCAGCAAATCTCTTGTCAAATTGACTGGGCCAGCAAATCTCTTGTTGTCAAATTAACTGAGGCCAGAAAATCTCTTGTCAAATTGACTGGGTCCAGCAAATCTCTTGTTACATTGACTGGGGCCAGCAAATCTCTTGTCAAATTGACTGGAGCCAGCAAATCTCTTGTCAAATTGACTGGAGCCAGCAAATCTCATTGTCAAATTGACTGGAGCCAGCAAATCTCTTGTCAAATTGACTGAGGCCAGCAAATCTCTTGTTGTCAAATTGACTGGAGCCAGCAAATCTCTTGTTGTCAAATTGACTGGAGCCAGCAAATCTCTTGTTGTCAAATTGACTATAGCCAGCAAATCTCTTGTTGTCAAATTGACTGGAGCCAGCAAATCTCTTGTTGTCAAATTGACTGGAGCCAGCAAATCTCTTGTTGTCAAATTGACTGGAGCCAGCAAATCTCTTGTTGTCAAATTGACTGGAGCCAGCAAATCTCTTGTCAAATTGACTTGAGGCCAGCAAATATCATTGTCAAATTGACTATAGCCAGCAAATCTCGTTGTCAAATTGACTGGAGCCAGCAAATCTCTTGTTGTCAAGTTGATTGGAGCCAGCAAATCTCTTGTCAAATTGACTGAGGCCAGCAAATCTCTTGTCAAATTGACTGGGGCCAGCAAATCTCTTGTCAAATTGACTGGAGCCAGCAAATCTCTTGTCAAATTGACTGGGGCCAGCAAATCTCTTGTCAAATTCACTGGGTCCAGCAAATCTCTTGTTAAATTGACTGGGGCCAGCAAATCTCTTGTCAAATTGACTGGAGCCAGCAAATCTCTTGTCAAATTGACTGGAGCCAGCAAATCTCTTGTCAAATTGACAGGAGCCAGCAAATCTATTGTTGTCAAATTGACTGGAACCAGCAAATCTCAAAGTCAAACTGACTATAGCCAGCAAATATCTTGTCAAATTGACTGAGGCCAGCAAATCTCGTGTTGTCAAATTGACTGGAGCCAGCAAACCTCTTGTCAAATTGACTGGAGCCAGCAAATCTCGTTGTCAAATTGACTGGAGCCAGCAAATCTCATTGTCAAATTGACTGGAGCCAGCAAATCTCGTTGTCAAATTGACTGGAGCCAGCAAATCTCGTTGTCAAATTGACTGGAGCCAGCAAATCTCATTGTCAAATTGACTGGAGCCAGCAAATCTCATTGTCAAATTGACTGAGGCCAGCAAATCTCGTTGTCAAATTGACTGAGGCCAGCAAATCTCGTTGTCAAATTGACTATAGCCAGCCAATTACATTTTCAAATTGACTGGGGCCAGCAAATCTCTTGTCAAATTGACTGGGGCGAGAAAATCTCTTGTTGTCAAATTGACTGAGGCCAGCAAATCTCTTGTCAAATTGACTGGGTCCAGCAAATCTCTTGTTAAATTGACTGGGGCCAGCAAATCTCTTGTCAAATTGACTGGAGCCAGCAAATCTCTTGTCAAATTGACTGGAGCCAGCAAATCTCTTGTTGTCAAATTGACTGGAGCCAGCAAATCTCTTGTTGTCAAATTGACAGGAGCCAGCAAATCTCTTGTTGTCAAATTGACTGGAACCAGCAAATCTCATTGTCAAATTGACTGGGGCCAGCAAATCTCGTTATCAAATTGACTGGAGCCAGCAAATCTCATTGTCAAATTGACTGGAGCCAGCAAATCTCGTTGCCAAATTGACTGGAGCCAGCAAATCTCATTGTCAAATTGACTGGACCCAGCAAATCTCATTGTCAAATTGACTGGAGCCAGCAAATCTCGTTGTCAAATTGACTGAGGCCAGCAAATCTCGTTGTCAAATCGACTGAGGCCAGCAAATCTCGTTGTCAAATTGACTATAGCCAGCAAATCACATTGTCAAATTGACTATAGCCAGCAAATTTCGTTGTCAAATTGACTGGAGCCTGCAAATCTCTTGTTGTCAAATTGACTGGAGCCAGCAAATCTCTTGTCAAATTGACTGAGGCCAGCAAATCTCTTGTCAAATTGACTGAGGCCAGCAAATCTCGTTGTCAAATTGACTGGAGCCAGCAAATCTCTTGTTGTCAAATTGACTGGAGCCAGCAAATCTCTTGTCAAATTGACTGAGGCCAGCAAATATCTTGTCAAATTGACTGGGGCCAGCAAATCTCTTGTCAAATTGACTGGAGCCAGCAAATCTCTTGTCAAATTGACTGGAGCCAGCAAATCTCTTGTCAAATTGACTGAGGCCAGCAAATCTCATTGTCAAATTGACTGGGGCCAGCAAATCTAATTGTCAAATTGACTGGAGCCAGCAAATCTCATTGTCAAATTGACTGAGGCCAGCAAATCTTGTTGTCAAATTGACTATAGCCAGCAAATCTCGTTGTCAAATTGACTGGAGCCAGCAAATCTCTTGTTGTCAAATTGACTGGAGCCAGCAAATCTCTTGTCAAATTGACTGAGGCCAGCAAATCTCATTGTCAAATTGACTATAGCCAGCAAATCTCGTTGTCAAATTGACTGGAGCCAGCAAATCTCTTGTTGTCAAATTGACTGGAGCCAGCAAATCTCTTGTCAAATTGACTGAGGCCAGCAAATCTCTTGTCAAATTGACTGGGGCCAGCAAATCTCTTGTCAAATTGACTGGAGCCAGCAAATCTCTTGTCAAATTGACTGGAGCCAGCAAATCTCTTGTCAAATTGACTGAGGCCAGCAAATCTTGTTGTCAAATTGACTGAGGCCAGCAAATCTCGTTGTCAAATTGACTATAGCCAGCAAATCACATTGTCAAATTGACTATAGCCAGCAAATTTCGTTGTCAAATTGACTGGAGCCAGCAAATCTCTTGTTGTCAAAATTGACTGGAGCCAGCAAATCTCTTGTCAAATTGACTGAGGCCAGCAAATCTCGTTGTCAAATTGACTGGGGCCAGCAAATCTCGTTGTCAAATTGACTATAGCCAGCAAATCTCTTGTCAAATTGACTGGAGCCAGCAAATCTCATTGTCAAATTGACTGGAGCCAGCAAATCTCTTGTCAAATTGACTGAGGCCAGCAAATCTCTTGTTGTCAAATTGACTGGAGCCAGCAAATCTCTTGTTGTCAAATTGCCTGGAGCCAGCAAATCTCTTGTTGTCAAATTGACTGGAGCCAGCAAATCTCTTGTTGTCAAATTTACTATAGCCAGCAAATCTCATTGTCAAATTGACTGGAGCCAGCAAATCTCGTTGTCAAATTGACTGGAGCCAGCAAATCTCCTTGTCAAATTGACTGGAGCCAGCAAATCTCATTGTCAAATTGACTGGAGCCAGCAAATCTCATTGTCAAATTGACTGAGGCCAGCAAATCTCGTTGTCAAATTGACTGAGGCCAGCAAATCTCGTTGTCAAATTGACTATAGCCAGCCAATTACATTTTCAAATTGACTGGGGCCAGCAAATCTCTTGTCAAATTGACTGGGGCGAGCAAATCTCTTGTTGTCAAATTGACTGAGGCCAGCAAATCTCTTGTCAAATTGACTGGGTCCAGCAAATCTCTTGTTAAATTGACTGGGGCCAGCAAATCTCTTGTCAAATTGACTGGAGCCAGCAAATCTCTTGTCAAATTGACTGGAGCCAGCAAATCTCTTGTTGTCAAATTGACTGGAGCCAGCAAATCTCTTGTTGTCAAATTGACAGGAGCCAGCAAATCTCTTGTTGTCAAATTGACTGGAACCAGCAAATCTCATTGTCAAATTGACTGGGGCCAGCAAATCTCGTTATCAAATTGACTGGAGCCAGCAAATCTCATTGTCAAATTGACTGGAGCCAGCAAATCTCGTTGCCAAATTGACTGGAGCCAGCAAATCTCATTGTCAAATTGACTGGACCCAGCAAATCTCATTGTCAAATTGACTGGAGCCAGCAAATCTCGTTGTCAAATTGACTGAGGCCAGCAAATCTCGTTGTCAAATCGACTGAGGCCAGCAAATCTCGTTGTCAAATTGACTATAGCCAGCAAATCACATTGTCAAATTGACTATAGCCAGCAAATTTCGTTGTCAAATTGACTGGAGCCTGCAAATCTCTTGTTGTCAAATTGACTGGAGCCAGCAAATCTCTTGTCAAATTGACTGAGGCCAGCAAATCTCTTGTCAAATTGACTGAGGCCAGCAAATCTCATTGTCAAATTGACTGGAGCCAGCAAATCTCTTGTTGTCAAATTGACTGGAGCCAGCAAATCTCTTGTCAAATTGACTGAGGCCAGCAAATATCTTGTCAAATTGACTGGGGCCAGCAAATCTCTTGTCAAATTGACTGGAGCCAGCAAATCTCTTGTCAAATTGACTGGAGCCAGCAAATCTCTTGTCAAATTGACTGAGGCCAGCAAATCTCATTGTCAAATTGACTGGGGCCAGCAAATCTAATTGTCAAATTGACTGGAGCCAGCAAATCTCATTGTCAAATTGACTGAGGCCAGCAAATCTTGTTGTCAAATTGACTATAGCCAGCAAATCTCGTTGTCAAATTGACTGGAGCCAGCAAATCTCTTGTTGTCAAATTGACTGGAGCCAGCAAATCTCTTGTCAAATTGACTGAGGCCAGCAAATCTCATTGTCAAATTGACTATAGCCAGCAAATCTCGTTGTCAAATTGACTGGAGCCAGCAAATCTCTTGTTGTCAAATTGACTGGAGCCAGCAAATCTCTTGTCAAATTGACTGAGGCCAGCAAATCTCTTGTCAAATTGACTGGGGCCAGCAAATCTCTTGTCAAATTGACTGGAGCCAGCAAATCTCTTGTCAAATTGACTGGAGCCAGCAAATCTCTTGTCAAATTGACTGAGGCCAGCAAATCTCATTTAAAATTGACTGGGGCCAGCAAATCTCATTGTCAAATTGACTGAGGCCAGCAAATCTTGTTGTCAAATTGACTGAGGCCAGCAAATCTCGTTGTCAAATTGACTATAGCCAGCAAATCACATTGTCAAATTGACTATAGCCAGCAAATTTCGTTGTCAAATTGACTGGAGCCAGCAAATCTCTTGTTGTCAAAATTGACTGGAGCCAGCAAATCTCTTGTCAAATTGACTGAGGCCAGCAAATCTCGTTGTCAAATTGACTGGGGCCAGCAAATCTCGTTGTCAAATTGACTATAGCCAGCAAATCTCTTGTCAAATTGACTGGAGCCAGCAAATCTCATTGTCAAATTGACTGGAGCCAGCAAATCTCTTGTCAAATTGACTGAGGCCAGCAAATCTCTTGTTGTCAAATTGACTGGAGCCAGCAAATCTCTTGTTGTCAAATTGCCTGGAGCCAGCAAATCTCTTGTTGTCAAATTGACTGGAGCCAGCAAATCTCTTGTTGTCAAATTTACTATAGCCAGCAAATCTCTTGTTGTCAAATTGACTGGAACCAGCAAATCTCAAAGTCAAACTGACTATAGCCAGCAAATATCTTGTCAAATTGACTGAGGCCAGCAAATCTCGTGTTGTCAAATTGACTGGAGCCAGCAAACCTCTTGTCAAATTGACTGGAGCCAGCAAATCTCGTTGTCAAATTGACTGGAGCCAGCAAATCTCATTGTCAAATTGACTGGAGCCAGCAAATCTCGTTGTCAAATTGACTGGAGCCAGCAAATCTCGTTGTCAAATTGACTGGAGCCAGCAAATCTCATTGTCAAATTGACTGGAGCCAGCAAATCTCATTGTCAAATTGACTGAGGCCAGCAAATCTCGTTGTCAAATTGACTGAGGCCAGCAAATCTCGTTGTCAAATTGACTATAGCCAGCCAATTACATTTTCAAATTGACTGGGGCCAGCAAATCTCTTGTCAAATTGACTGGGGCGAGCAAATCTCTTGTTGTCAAATTGACTGAGGCCAGCAAATCTCTTGTCAAATTGACTGGGTCCAGCAAATCTCTTGTTAAATTGACTGGGGCCAGCAAATCTCTTGTCAAATTGACTGGAGCCAGCAAATCTCTTGTCAAATTGACTGGAGCCAGCAAATCTCTTGTTGTCAAATTGACTGGAGCCAGCAAATCTCTTGTTGTCAAATTGACAGGAGCCAGCAAATCTCTTGTTGTCAAATTGACTGGAACCAGCAAATCTCATTGTCAAATTGACTGGGGCCAGCAAATCTCGTTATCAAATTGACTGGAGCCAGCAAATCTCATTGTCAAATTGACTGGAGCCAGCAAATCTCGTTGCCAAATTGACTGGAGCCAGCAAATCTCATTGTCAAATTGACTGGACCCAGCAAATCTCATTGTCAAATTGACTGGAGCCAGCAAATCTCGTTGTCAAATTGACTGAGGCCAGCAAATCTCGTTGTCAAATCGACTGAGGCCAGCAAATCTCGTTGTCAAATTGACTATAGCCAGCAAATCACATTGTCAAATTGACTATAGCCAGCAAATTTCTTTGTCAAATTGACTGGAGCCTGCAAATCTCTTGTTGTCAAATTGACTGGAGCCAGCAAATCTCTTGTCAAATTGACTGAGGCCAGCAAATCTCTTGTCAAATTGACTGAGGCCAGCAAATCTCGTTGTCAAATTGACTGGAGCCAGCAAATCTCTTGTTGTCAAATTGACTGGAGCCAGCAAATCTCTTGTCAAATTGACTGAGGCCAGCAAATATCTTGTCAAATTGACTGGGGCCAGCAAATCTCTTGTCAAATTGACTGGAGCCAGCAAATCTCTTGTCAAATTGACTGGAGCCAGCAAATCTCTTGTCAAATTGACTGAGGCCAGCAAATCTCATTGTCAAATTGACTGGGGCCAGCAAATCTAATTGTCAAATTGACTGGAGCCAGCAAATCTCATTGTCAAATTGACTGAGGCCAGCAAATCTTGTTGTCAAATTGACTATAGCCAGCAAATCTCGTTGTCAAATTGACTGGAGCCAGCAAATCTCTTGTTGTCAAATTGACTGGAGCCAGCAAATCTCTTGTCAAATTGACTGAGGCCAGCAAATCTCATTGTCAAATTGACTATAGCCAGCAAATCTCGTTGTCAAATTGACTGGAGCCAGCAAATCTCTTGTTGTCAAATTGACTGGAGCCAGCAAATCTCTTGTCAAATTGACTGAGGCCAGCAAATCTCTTGTCAAATTGACTGGGGCCAGCAAATCTCTTGTCAAATTGACTGGAGCCAGCAAATCTCTTGTCAAATTGACTGGAGCCAGCAAATCTCTTGTCAAATTGACTGAGGCCAGCAAATCTCACTGTCAAATTGACTGGGGCCAGCAAATCTCATTGTCAAATTGACTGAGGCCAGCAAATCTTGTTGTCAAATTGACTGAGGCCAGCAAATCTCGTTGTCAAATTGACTATAGCCAGCAAATCACATTGTCAAATTGACTATAGCCAGCAAATTTCGTTGTCAAATTGACTGGAGCCAGCAAATCTCTTGTTGTCAAAATTGACTGGAGCCAGCAAATCTCTTGTCAAATTGACTGAGGCCAGCAAATCTCATTGTCAAATTGACTGGGGCCAGCAAATCTCATTGTCAAATTGACTATAGCCAGCAAATCTCTTGTCAAATTGACTGGAGCCAGCAAATCTCATTGTCAAATTGACTGGAGCCAGCAAATCTCTTGTCAAATTGACTGAGGCCAGCAAATCTCTTGTTGTCAAATTGACTGGAGCCAGCAAATCTCTTGTTGTCAAATTGCCTGGAGCCAGCAAAACTCTTGTTGTCAAATTGACTGGAGCCAGCAAATCTCTTGTTGTCAAATTTACTATAGCCAGCAAATCTCTTGTTGTCAAATTGACTGGAGCCAGCAAATCTCTTGTTGTCAAATTGACTGGAGCCAGCAAATCTCTTGTTGTCAAATTGACTGGAGCCAGCAAATCTCTTGTCAAATTGGCTGAGGCCAGCAAATCTCGTTGTCAAATTGACTGCAGCCATTAAATCTCGTTGTCAAATTGACTGGAGCCAGCAAATCTCATTGTCAAATTGACTGGAGCCAGCAAATCTCATTGTCAAATTGACTGAGGCCAGCAAATCTCGTTGTCAAATTGACTGAGGCCAGCAAATCTCGTTGTCAAATTGACTATAGCCAGCCAATCACATTGTCAAATTGACTGGGGCCAGCAAATCTCTTGTCAAATTGACTGGGGCGAGCAAATCTCTTGTTGTCAAATTGACTATAGCCAGCAAATCTCTCGTCAAATTGACTATAGCCAGCAAATCTCGTAGTCAAATTGACTGGAGCCAGCAAATCTCGTTGTCAAATTGACTGAGGCCAGCAAATCTCGTGTTGTCAAATTGACTGGAGCCAGCAAATCTCTTGTCAAATTGACTGGAGCCAGCAAATCTCGTTGTCATATTGACTGAGGCCAGCAAATCTCGTTGTCAAATTGACTGAGGCCAGCAAATCTCGTTGTCAAATTGACTATAGCCAGCAAATCACATTGTCAAATTGACTGGGGCCAGCAAATCTCTTGTCAAATTGACTGGGCCAGCAAATCTCTTGTTGTCAAATTGACTGAGGTCAGCAAATCTCTTGTCAAATTGACTGGGTCCAGCAAATCTCTTGTTACATTGACTGGAGCCAGCAAATCTCGTTGTCAAATTGACTGGAGCCAGCAAATCTCTTGTTGTCAAATTGACAGGAGCCAGCAAATCTCTTGTTGTCAAATTGACTATAGCCAGCAAATCACATTGTCAAATTGACTATAGCCAGCAAATTTCGTTGTCAAATTGACTGGAGCCAGCAAATCTCTTGTTGTCAAATTGACTGGAGCCAGCAAATCTCTTGTCAAATTGACTGAGGCGAGCAAATCTCTTGTCAAATTGACTGGGGCCTGCAAATCTCTTGTCAAATTGACTGGGTCCAGCAAATCTCTTGTTAAATTGACTGGGGCCAGCAAATCTCTTGTCAAATTGACTGGAGCCAGCAAATCTCGTTGTAAAATTGACTGAGGCCAGCAAATCTCGTGTCAAATTGACTGGAGCCAGCAAATCTCGTTGTCAAATTGACTGGAGCCAGCAAATCTCTTGTTGTCAAATTGACAGGAGCCAGCAAATCTCTTGTTGTCAAATTGACTGGAACCAGCAAATCTCATTGTCAAATTGACTGGGGCCAGAAAATCTCTTGTCAAATTGACTGGGCCAGCAAATCTCTTGTTGTCAAATTAACTGAGGCCAGAAAATCTCTTGTCAAATTGACTGGGTCCAGCAAATCTCTTGTTACATTGACTGGGGCCAGCAAATCTCTTGTCAAATTGACTGGAGCCAGCAAATCTCTTGTAAAATTGACTGGAGCAAGCAAATCTCATTGTCAAATTGACTGGAGCCAGCAAATCTCTTGTTACATTGACTGGAGCCAGCAAATCTTGTTGTCAAATTGACTGGAGCCAGCAAATCTCTTGTTGTCAAATTGACAGGAGCCAGCAAATCTCTTGTTGTCAAATTGACTGGAACCAGCAAATCTCATTGTCAAATTGAATGAGTCCAGCAAATCTCTTGTCAAATTGACTGGAGCCAGCAAATCTCTTGTTGTCAAATTGACTATAGCCAGCAAATCACATTGTCAAATTGACTATAGCCAGCAAATTTCGTTGTCAAATTGACTGGAGCCAGCAAATCTCTTGTTGTCAAATTGACTGGAGCCAGCAAATCTCTTGTCAAATTGACTGAGGCGAGCAAATCTCTTGTCAAATTGACTGGGGCCTGCAAATCTCTTGTCAAATTGACTGGGTCCAGCAAATCTCTTGTTAAATTGACTGGGGCCAGCAAATCTCTTGTCAAATTGACTGGAGCCAGCAAATCTCGTTGTCATATTGACTGAGGCCAGCAAATCTCGTGTCAAATTAACTGAGGCCAGAAAATCTCTTGTCAAATTGACTGGGTCCAGCAAATCTCTTGTTACATTGACTGGGGCCAGCAAATCTCTTGTCAAATTGACTGGAGCCAGCAAATCTCTTGTAAAATTGACTGGAGCAAGCAAATCTCATTGTCAAATTGACTGGAGCCAGCAAATCTCTTGTTACATTGACTGGAGCCAGCAAATCTCGTTGTCAAATTGACTGGAGCCAGCAAATCTCTTGTTGTCAAATTGACAGGAGCCAGCAAATCTCTTGTTGTCAAATTGACTGGAACCAGCAAATCTCATTGTCAAATTGAATGGGTCCAGCAAATCTCTTGTCAAATTGACTGGAGCCAGCAAATCTCTTGTTGTCAAATTGACTATAGCCAGCAAATCACATTGTCAAATTGACTATAGCCAGTAAATTCCGTTGTCAAATTGACTGGAGCCAGCAAATCTCTTGTTGTCAAATTGACTGGAGCCAGCAAATCTCTTGTCAAATTGACTGAGGCGAGCAAATCTCTTGTCAAATTGACTGGGGCCTGCAAATCTCTTGTCAAATTGACTGGGTCCAGCAAATCTCTTGTTAAATTGACTGGGGCCAGCAACTCTCTTGTCAAATTGACTGGAGCCAGCAAATCTCGTTGTAAAATTGACTGAGGCCAGCAAATCTCGTGTCAAATTGACTGGAGCCAGCAAATCTCTTGTCAAATTGACTGGAGCCAGCAAATCTCGTTGTCAAATTGACTGGAGCCAGCAAATCTCTTGTTGTCAAATTGACAGGAGCCAGCAAATCTCTTGTTGTCAAATTTACTGGAACCAGCAAATCTCATTGTCAAATTGACTGGGGCCAGCAAATCTCTTGTCAAATTGACTGGGCCAGCAAATCTCTTGTTGTCAAATTAACTGAGGCCAGAAAATCTCTTGTCAAATTGACTGGGTCCAGCAATTCTCTTGTTACATTGACTGGGGCCAGCAAATCTCTTGTCAAATTGACTGGAGCCAGCAAATCTCTTGTAAAATTGACTGGAGCAAGCAAATCTCATTGTCAAATTGACTGGAGCCAGCAAATCTCTTGTCAAATTGACTGAGGCCAGCAAATCTCTTGTTGTCAAATTGACTGGAGCCAGCAAATCTCTTGTTGTCAAATTGACTGGAGCCAGCAAATCTCTTGTTGTCAAATTGACTATAGCCAGCAAATCTCTTGTTGTCAAATTGACTGGAGCCAGCAAATCTCTTGTTGTCAAATTGACTGGAGCCAGCAAATCTCTTGTTGTCAAATTGACTGGAGCCAGCAAATCTCTTGTTGTCAAATTGACTGGAGCTAGCAAATCTCTTGTCAAATTGACTGAGGCCAGCAAATATCATTGTCAAATTGACTATAGCCAGCAAATCTCGTTGTCAAATTGACTGGAGCCAGCAAATCTCTTGTTGTCAAGTTGATTGGAGCCAGCAAATCTCTTGTCAAATTGACTGAGGCCAGCAAATCTCGTCAAATTGACTGGGGCCAGCAAATCTCTTGTCAAATTGACTGGAGCCAGCAAATCTCTTGTCAAATTGACTGGGGCCAGCAAATCTCTTGTCAAATTGACTGGGTCCAGCAAATCTCTTGTTAAATTGACTGGGGCCAGCAAATCTCTTGTCAAATTGACTGGAGCCAGCAAATCTCTTGTCAAATTGACTGGAGCCAGCAAATCTCTTATCAAATTGACAGGAGCCAGCAAATCTATTGTTGTCAAATTGAATGGAACCAGCAAATCTCAAAGTCAAACTGACTATAGCCAGCAAATATCTTGTCAAATTGACTGAGGCCAGCAAATCTCGTGTTGTCAAATTGACTGGAGCCAGCAAATCTCTTGTCAAATTGACTGGAGCCAGCAAATCTCGTTGTCAAATTGACTGGAGCCAGCAAATCTCATTGTCAAATTGACTGGAGCCAGCAAATCTCGTTGTCAAATTGACTGGAGCCAGCAAATCTCGTTGTCAAATTGACTGGAGCCAGCAAATCTCATTGTCAAATTTACTGGAGCCAGCAAATCTCATTGTCAAATTGACTGAGGCCAGCAAATCTCGTTGTCAAATTGACTGAGGCCAGCAAATCTCGTTGTCAAATTGACTTTAGCCAGCCAATTACATTTTCAAATTGACTGGGGCCAGCAAATCTCTTGTCAAATTGACTGGGGCGAGCAAATCTCTTGTTGTCAAATTGACTGAGGCCAGCAAATCTCTTGTCAAATTGACTGGGTCCAGCAAATCTCTTGTTAAATTGACTGGGGCCAGCAAATCTCTTGTCAAATTGACTGGAGCCAGCAAATCTCTTGTCAAATTGACTGGAGCCAGCAAATCTCTTGTTGTCAAATTGACAGGAGCCAGCAAATCTCTTGTTGTCAAATTGACTGGAACCAGCAAATCTCATTGTCAAATTGACTGGGGCCAGCAAATCTCGTTGTCAAATTGACTGGAGCCAGCAAATCTCATTGTCAAATTGACTGGAGCCAGCAAATCTCGTTGCCAAATTGACTGGAGCCAGCAAATCTCATTGTCAAATTGACTGGACCCAGCAAATCTCATTGTCAAATTGACTGGAGCCAGCAAATCTCGTTGTCAAATTGACTGAGGCCAGCAAATCTCGTTGTCAAATTGACTGAGGCCAGCAAATCTCGTTGTCAAATTGACTATAGCCAGCAAATCACATTGTCAAATTGATTATAGCCAGCAAATTTCGTTGTCAAATTGACTGGAGCCTGCAAATCTCTTGTTGTCAAATTGACTGGAGCCAGCAAATCTCTTGTCAAATTGACTGAGGCCAGCAAATCTCGTTGTCAAATTGACTGGATTCAGCAAATCTCTTGTTGTCAAATTGACTATAGCCAGCAAATCTCGTTGTCAAATTGACTGGAGCCAGCAAATCTCTTGTCAAATTGACTGAGGCCAGCAAATCTCGTTGTCAAATTGACTGAGGCCAGCAAATCTCGTTGTCAAATTGACTATAGCCAGCAAATCTCGTTGTCAAATTGACTATAGCCAGCAAATCTCATTGTCAAATTGACTGGAGCCAGCAAATCTCTTGTTGTCAAATTGACTGGAGCCAGCAAATTTCTTGTCAAATTGACTACAGCCAGCAAATCTCTTGTCAAATTGACTATAGCCAGCAAATCTCTTGTCAAATTGACTATAGCCAGCAAATCTCTTGTCAAATTGACTATAGCTAGCAAATGTCTTGTCAAATTGACTATAGCCAGCAAATCTCTTGTCAAATTTACTGGTCCATGGTCAAATTGACAAGAGATTTGATGGCTCCAGTCAATTAGACAGTGCTGAGCATAGGGGGCAGTATTTTCACTTTGGATGAATTGCGTACCCATAGTGAACTGCCTAAAACTCTGTCCTAAATTGCTAATATATGCATATTATTATTAGTATTGGATAGAAAACACTCTGAAGTTTCTAAAACTGTTTGAATTATGTCCGTGAGTATAACAGAACTCATAGGGCAGTTTTTAAATTCTGAAAGTTGGGGAAACTTTGACGTCATCGCCACCTCCCTTCCCAACAAGTTATGGATCTGGAAACACTTCCTACGCCTTCCACTAGATGTCCTCATTCAGTAGAAAGTGTAATGGAGCTGTGAACTTTGACCTAATGGGAGGGTAAATAGTCGGTGTCGCAAGAGAATGCCATTTTGCTGTGGCGCATTTCTCTGTGAGTGCTATGGCTGTTCCAATCAGCCCCAGATGAAAACTAATGATCCGGTTGGAACGTTATTGGATATATATGATTATAACATCCTGAAGATTGACTCTGCACTTAGTTTGACCAGTTTTTTTCGACCTGGAATATATATTTTGGAAGTTTTCATGCAAGTTATCCTGAACCAGAAGTCAGTTTTTGGGCACGTGAGCTGAAAGTAATAGCAAATGCTGCTACTTGGACACTAGTATTGGACATTATGGAACAAAACTATTTATTGTGGAACTAGGACTCCTTGCACTACATTCTTATGAAAGATCATCAAAGGTAAGGGAATATTTATGTTGTAATTTTGTATTTCTGTTGACTCCAACATGGCGGAGAAATATTGTTACGTCTGAGCGCCGTCTCAGATTATTGCAATGTTAGGCTTTTTCCGTAACGTTTAAAAAACATCTGACACAGCGGTTGCATTAAGAACCAGTGTATCTTTAGTTATTTGTAGAACATGTATCTTTAGTCAAAGTTTATGATGAGTATTTCTGTTATCTGGCGTAGCTTTCTATAATTCCTCCGGATATTTTGGAGGAATTTCGGAACATGGCGTCAATGTAAACCGAGATTTGTGGATATAAAAATGCATATTATCGAACAAAACATAAATGTACTGTGTAACATGTCATATGACTGTCATCTGATGAAGATTTTCAAGAGGTTAGTGATTGATTTAATTTCTAATCCTGCTTTTGTGATTTTATCTTTGGCTGGAAAAAATGGCTACGTTTTTTCTTTGGTGTGGTGGTGGTCTAACATAAATATATGTTGTGTTTTCGCTGTAAAACATTTTAAAAAATCTGACATGATGGGTAGATGAACAAGGTGTTTATCTTTCATTTGAGGTATTGGACTTGTTAATATGTGGAGGTTAAATATTTCTAAAGAATATTTTTACATTCCCTGTGCCACCTTTTCAGCTGAACGGGGGGGGGGTCATTGACTGACCTTGGTTTAATTATTGAATTCCATTTCGTTTTTTCTGTGAGCTCAATGGGCATTTTCTTACAGCAATTTCTCTAGATATAAATCAGATCAAGCCAAACTGTGCAATGTAAGGTAGTAGGGAGTTGTAGTTTCCAACAGGTCAATATTCTACGTAGTTTAGCGCAGAAAACATGGTAATTAACTACAATGACCATAATCCATTGCATGCCTACTTGTCCAGTCTGTGTGGGGCATACACCGAGAGGGAGAGAAGAGGAGACAGAAAAACACGTGATAGAGAGCAGTTGCGTGAGATATCTCTACCTGAAAATATATGATCTAAGTGAAGCTGCTACTCTCTGTTATTATCTATGCATAAGTTATTTTAATAACTCTACCCACATGTATATATTACCTCAATTACCTCAACTAAATGGTGCCCCCGTACATCAACTCTGTACCGGTACCCCCTGTAACCCCTTGTTGTTTTACTGCTGCTCTTTAATTATGTTACTTTCATTTATTTTTTTAGGTATTTTTCTTAAAACTGCATTGTTGGTTAAGGGCTTGTAAGTAAGCCCATTTCACTGTAAGATCTACTACACCTGTTGTATTTGGCACTTGACAAAATTTGTATTGGTATCAGCAATTATAAAATGTATTTAACTAGGCAAGTCAGTTAACACATTTTTATTTACAATGACAGCCTACCCCTGCCAAACCCTAACGACGCTGTGCCAATTGTGTGCTGCCCTATGGGACTCCTAATCACAGCAGGTTGTGATACAGCCCGAAATCGAACCAGGGTCTGTAATGACGCCTCTAGCACTGAGATGCAGTGCCTTAGATCGCTGCGCCACTCAGGAGCCCTAAAAGTACCTTATTTACTTTGAAGAATCACTAAAAATAGTGATTTTTTCAGACAGCAGCTCTATATAGATGAGATGACGGAATAAAGTCATAAAATAAAACTAATGTAATATACACGACTGAAATATTTTATTAAAGTAATGTGAATAAATGACGGTTAAAAGATTATATGTAGTAAGGGGCAGTCTACCGTCATGGGACTTTTATTCATTGTTTTATTCTGTATTATAGCATTCAACCCACATAATGCATAGTGCATTTGTTTTAAAAATGTGCGAAACTGTTGGGAAAATTATGATTAAATGACTGAACAAATCATTTTAAATGGAACTGTAACTAAGTAAACTTATACTCTGTTTTATTATATCTGATTAACAATATGAGTTCATAAGAAGGGATTGTGTGACACAGACAAGGAGTAATTAAAGTTAATGAACACCATTCTAACTGGGAAGAAAGGAATGGTCTGTGGATTAAGTAAACAGATAATGTAGTTAACCTATGGTTGAACCGACGAAACTGAGCTCTGGGGTTTTTAGATAAGGAAGTGAGTGCATTCCTAGGTTTTCTGTTAATTAGAACTGATCGATAATGTTGGGGGGTCAAAAGTTAATTCAGTTATGTTGTGTGACCTGTGAGTGTGTTAGTAAGTTAGAATTAACTATTAACCTCACTTTGTCCCGGTCGAGAGGAGGGGATTCTGTTAAGCAATGAAATGACGTCATGTTATTGTATATAAACTGTTGCTCGTGGTAAAGTGGCAGCTTGCTCCGAGAATAAATTATGTTACCTGTTATTGAAATGGCTGGTCTCAGTCTATTTTATGCAAACAAGAATCTTACAAATTCTCATAAAATAGATTAAGGGTTTTCAATTAATGAAAACACATTGGCATAATTAAATTACAGTAACAATTGGTCCTTCGAGCGGGATTCCACAAACTTGCCTCTGTTGTCCTAAGGGAAAGCCGAAAGCCGTGCACGGACGGGTCTGACTCGTTATATAAAGACCTGGCCTCTGGATTGAGGTTTAAAAAAAAACAGGCCGGTATTGATCTGAAGGCGACAGAGAAGGTGACGGAATCGAACCGGCATTTCTTTTCCCAGTCTAAAGGACGAAGGTAAATAGTCTTTATTCTCGAATTTGGGAGGAATTATTTAAGATATTTTTTTATATATTTTTTGAAATATTCTGAACAAATACACTAGGTTTCTACTTTGTGTTTTAACCAAAATCGATAGGAAGGAAACGGGTCTGAAATGACTCGTGGTAAGGTGCACTACCATAAATAAAATAGAACTTAATAAATCCTGGTTTTGCAAGCCGAAGGGTTATTAAGGGTGGGATATAGTAAGTTTTGTTAGATAGGACGGTCGTTCTGTACAAATAGGACAGCCATTAATTCAAAAGACATACCTAAATAAAGTTTTAACCTAAGTAGTCTATCTGTATATGGGAAGTAGTCTGACTATGAAAAGTAGCACATAATAACTGAACCTATTCAATACTGAAAAAAAGTTATATCCAAGGTGGTGGCGAGGGAAAGCTAGTCTAGAGAAGTGAGATATGAGATATTAATGTTGAAAGTCCCAAGGAACAATAGTGTATAATGAGCTTATAATTGTATACGGCTGAAATGTAATGTCCGATCAAAAGACATCTATAGACGAAGTTTCCAGAAAGGAGAAATACATAATAGAAACCCATACACATTGATTATCATTAAAGAGACACCCACATAGTCAGACAGAAGAGCAACTAAAGTAACTAAGTAACGGTAAATAGCAGATTCATAGAAATACACGCACATAGAATAAAAAAAAATAGAAAGGCATAAATAAGTGATTAAATACCATAGCTACTAGTAACGGTAAGGATTTAATTAACATGGGGAGTAAATCCGCAAAGGAGGGCCCGGAACTAACGGGAGACGAGCGTTATATGGAACAGAGAGACAAAAGAAACATTGATTTCGGTCTAAAATGGAGAAAGAAATGTGATTTTGATGGCCGTCTAAATGTAGAAAAGCTGGAATCACTTATAAAACAGATACATAAGGAATGTGGAAACATTTTGAAAAAGCAGAATAAACAGGGATTATACACAGCTGGAGTTTGGCTTTCAGAAGCAAAAAAGAGAGTTGAGGGTGAAAATAGGAGAAAACCCAAAAAGAGCCAATATGCGCTGCCCTCCACTCCTGCAGATGAAAAAGTTAGCCAATTGGGCGAGGGTGAGGGTAACAAACTATATCCTTCTCAAGTATACCAAGAATACAGAGGTAATCTTGTCGATGAAATAGTGGTTGTGAGAATACGGCTGCAGGAGCTACCTGCAATATCACCACCCATATATGTGAAGCCTGCTGAAGCAGAGGGAGGGATAATAGAGGTAGAAAAAGGGAAAAAGTCGAGAAAAGTGGATAAGGTGAGTCAAAAGAAAAATATAAAATGTTTTAATTATAACGAAACTGGATATTTCGCCCGGGAGTGTAACACTCCCTTCAAACGTCACCACCAAGATTGTAATTTAACTAAGGGGAAGATCAGAGGCGACAATCGTAATGCGATGCCGGAGTTACGAATACAGACAATTGTATAATGGGTCTATTTGCAGAGAATCTCAGTCAATTCCATAGTGTTGGTGGTATAGTGGTGAGCATAGCAGTCTTACAAACTGCAGTCCAGGGTTTGGTTCCCAGCCAAGGTGTTAACTAAAGAAAAAATCTCTGAGTTTTTGGTTGCAATTAAACTAATTGTATGTTTTGCAGAGAAAGTTATAGTCACTAGTATTGGTATAAGATATAAACTGAACGTTTTAAATAGTTTGTTTGGTTCAAATTGAAAGACTAATACATTCAACTCAAAATAAGGACGGAGCAAATTTTGATGCAAGACGATGTCAGTTCACTAAATGATCTGTTTGAATAAGGTATTGGGAATAGAGTCGTAATTAAAATGCTGAATCAAAGACGAGACAGTTACTTAAATCTAATGAATTATAAATAATAATGAAGAGAAAATTACGATAGATTTGTGCCCATCCAAATGTTCTTATAAATTTAGCGAATTTAGAGATGAGAGATGTTGATTGATGTTGTAAATTCTAATTCAAGATTCAACAGATGTGATAAATTAGGTTTGGTTTATCGAACCCGTACTACTGTTGTTGCAGACAGCCAACAATTATTTACAATTCATTGAAAGTCGTTGCGGCTTGGCTCTAGGTTGAGCGCTTGTTGATGACATCACTCGCAAGGCACTTTTGTCGCCACGGAAATGATGTCGTGACTGGGGGTAACGGAGAAAATTATTTGTGTCTTTTAGAAGGAAAATGCGTGCATTATTGTTTTGAGTCACTTTTCAGAAGTTGATAAAAATGTCCAAATACATTTTTAAAAGTAGTTGTAAGTCGTCAGGGAAGTCAGAAAAGATGCTAAAAACTAGCAGCAGATTCGCTAGGTAGGCATCATTGATTTGTGGCGTTTATTTGGACTGTATTTGGCTATAAGAAAGGGAGTTCTGAATGTCTGAATCGTAAAACATAGTGATAATGGATTCTGATGGTTATTGATTCATGGTTTGATTGTTTAAGTAACACCAGTGAATTTGAGCACTGTTTCCATTATGTGGAACAATGTTAGGGTATTAATGTTGAAAAGCAACCTCTATAGTAACAAACAATTGCATATGTTTTGGGAAATTAGCTAGGTTGAATTTGGTTATTTGAGCTTTTCCCCTGATACGTATACATCTGTAACAGGGGCAAGTTGTTTCTTGAGGAACATGCAGACTGTGTTTTGTTTTATTGAGATGTAAACATGAGTCTCTGAGTAATATTGTCATCTGAAAGCATTATGGTAGGGAGTTTTTGTATAGTTTGTTTTTGCTGATAAAAGTGTTTTGTTTATTTGGTTACTGTTTATTGTTTATTTTTGGAGTTGATTTAACTTAATTAAACATTATATTCTGGTGTGTTTAAGTAGGATTCATTCTTCCGGGACGGATGGAAGTTATCTAAAATATGTGAGTTGAAGGAGCCATGGCAGAACACGTTTACATTTTTATTAAATATCTGGGATTAAATTACTGATTTCTTACACTGAGAAATGTATGACATTTGCGACAGAGGGAAAAAGTAATACATTAGATAATAATGTTATCAGGTTAATTGTATCTAAGGGTAGCATGTTCATTTAAGTATACATATACATTGACATTGTTTAAAACTTATGATTAATGATTTGAGGTAAAGGGGAATTATCATAAGGTTTAGTTTATAGTTCACTTTTGAGTTTCTGAATCGATGTAGCATACTGAATGCTAGTTAGGCGTTTTGTGTTCTTCTTGGAGAATGGGAGTTTTATTGTCTCTCTTTTAGATGTTTCCTGGGATTATAATCTTGGGGAGAGTGGGTGAGATTGAGGCCATTAACGACCAAATTGAAAAAGGCCTGGAAGTTTTGTTTATTCATTAAGGTTTGCAAATATATACACATAGAACATTTGTTAGGACTATTTGTTTTAGTGCAAAGGTATTTTAAAGCGGCACGCTCACATATGGAACTTTATGAGTTTTTATTTTATGAGTTTTAATTACACAAGTGAATTCTTTGATTTTAAGGATAAAGGGTTCTTTAATATGTCTAATGTGGTATGGAACATGACTATAAAAGGGCGGCATGACCTTTGACCTTATCATGGCTATCTCTTGGGGTCTGATCAGCCTCAGGGGAGAGCCATTTGTATAATGAATTTGTGGTCATTTGGGTTACTAGTTTTAAGGTAAATTAATTATAATGGAGTTTTAGTTTGGGGTTAGAATTGATGAGAAAGTGGTTCAGGATTGTTTTACAATATTAGCTGTGAAGTTCTTGAATTGGCTATTATTGATTTGGTATTACAACAGAATAAAATCCTATTTATCATTGAGAATAAATAGGGGAAGATAAGATACATTGAGGTTTGGATAGGAGATATATTAAGCCAATAGGGCAGGAAATTACATAGAAAAATAAGTTTCAGTTCTTAGGGGTGATAAATTACTGTAGATAAGGTATTCCACACTATGCAACATATATTAAATTATTGATGAAACTGATTTTAAGGTTACTTCATGTTATTGTCAGATAAGATACTGTGGATCCCTGAAGGAAAGAGCTTATTAGTGTAGGAAGGATTTGATATGGTTAGCATTTGTTTTGGCTTTGTTTGATTATTAGGATATTTTTCTTTTTTAAATAGTATTAAATTTGACAGGAATATATGACATCTGTGATGATTTAGGATTATTGTTAGAATTAAGATAGATTGATAAAGGAAATGTAAGGACTTTAGAGATTGCCACTCATAGACACGTTTTTTCTAAAATCAATGATTTGAGAGATAGGAGGGAAAAGGGTTACTGTTTAAATCGATAAATATATATTTAAGAAAATATATAAGTAGCACAGATACTTCTTAAAGTAGATAAGACACTTGACAGAGAATTGGTACAGGATTGACATGAATGGACGCCTAAGGGAGAATTGGACATGTGGAAAATGAAAGGGGCACTCCTACATGATGATGTCAGACATAAGGATAATTTACGAATCTTACCTAAGTCATTGTTTTGAGTAGGCAAGGTTGTTACCTGGGCAGAGCCAGGTATCAAAGGGGGAATGAGTAAATTGTGTTCTAGGATAGTATGTGACCTACTGGATAATAAACTAATTTAAAAAAAATAGCTAACAAGTAGGTATAGAAGTTAAATAAATAATCAGATAGAACAAATGAGAAACTGTTGGTTAACCAAACCTGTATGTCCAAGATTTTATGCACTACAGATGAATTACAGGTGAAGTCACTCAATCCAGTCCCTGAGGCCTGTTGGAGGGACTATACCAAGTACTCCTGGTGACTGCCTTCGCAGTGAGGATAGCTGAAAGAGCAACCTGGGTGCACATCACCCATTGTAAGAGGGTAGGACACACTGACACTGGCGAACAATCATAGGGGTAGGAGCAGAACTGTATCAACAGGATATGGGGGTTACACTCCTATTGAAGATTTCCCTTATACCCGACCTTTCCCCGCTATGAGCGTTCATAGAAGTGGAGGTGTGTTTTGGCCTCTTGCTGATAATGTGTTCTCTAGGAGAGGGTGGGGCTTTAGAGGTGGGCTGTCCATCCTGAGCTGTCTGGTTGTGGGACCTTATTCCTGATACACCATGAACACCGAGAAGGCCAGAGGGTAATATTGACATAGTTAAACAATGAGGATTTAGTATTAACCAAGCATAAGAGATCACTTGATCTGGATAAACAGGAAGTGAGAGTGGGATTGGGAAGGATGTCTCAGTGGAGTTCTATGTAGACCAAATGGGGCCTCTGACTCCTTGGCAGTTCAGGACTAAGAGCAGCTATTATGGAAGACATCTATGCAAGTCCCTGTGTAGTTCATGGAAACAGGTTATAGCTCACATCATGTGAGAGGGCTACATAAATCTACATACCCAGTATGGAAGAAGATGGAGTGTAGTGAAAGTAAGGGTTTCAGTTGATAATCTAGTGCATTCTGGGTAGAAAAAGTTAAGAGCAGATAATTGCTCTATAGTCAGCAGAATACAAGCAGAGTCCCCTTGACAAAGCAGATACTGACTGTGGAGTTGTCCAGAGCCAAGAGCTGGTGTGGATAGTTCAGATGAAAGATCGTAAGGATCGTAAAGATCGTATGAGGATTCTAACCTCTGGTTAGAGTGGATTCAATATACGGCCAGATCAATAATTAAAGAAGAATGCTATGTTTGTGCCACAGCAAACCTCAGTTGACAACCATCCCTTTTCCATCAAATGGAATTATTCACCTAAGGGAATGGCCTGTATGGTAAAGCTATTCATGGAAGTCAGATAATAAGTTGTATGGATTTGCACTATTTATATCCACATGTTCCTCTGAAATCTAAGCTTCCTCCTTTCACAGAGACAAGGGGAGACTGTTTACTGTTTGATTCAGTATAGTACTTCTGGGAAATATGTGGGGGAAATCAGTACCTGCAATAGGACAGATAATGTTACTTCTGATGCGGCAAATGAGTGATTTGGCAGGCTGGTTGAGATCTGGGGATTTCAGTAAGATAAGGAGGCCCAGGGCTCACATCTGGTGGTTGTGTGGGGGAATGACGTGATGGCCGAGTATTACCGGCTAATTGGAGAGGGGTATGTGCACTAGTACATTTGGGAATGCCTTTCACACTCATTCAACACCATGACATGATGTTGACTAAACGGGAGAAAATAAGTACTCCGTCTGGGTCTTTTGATGATAGGGTTTGTATTAATAACATTGTGGTTCCACAGGGGCAGATGAGATCAAAGCTATAAATTAGATCCTGGCAGGATTAGAGTCAAGTATTTTTTTTGGTGGTCCACTCTCAATAAGAATGTGGATTGGATCAATTATATCTATTATAATCAACAGCGCTTCATCAATTATACTAGAGATGCAATAAAAGGATTAGCAGAACAGACCGAAGCGAACAGTCTGATGGCTTGGCAGAATAGAATAGTCTTGGATATGTTTGCTGGCTGAAAAGGGTGGGAGTGTATGGAGGTAGTTTGGACACCGATAAAACAGCTCCGGATGGATCAGTGACCAAGGCCTTGGCTGGTTTACACACCCTAGCTCACGAGTTGGCAGTGAACTCAGGGGTGGATACTTCACTGACTAATTGGGTTAATAGTGTGTTTGGGAGATGGAAAAATGTTATGGGCTACCTTCACCTGTGTGACTGTGTTAGTTTTGTGCGGATGTGTTTTGATTGCGTGTATGAAAGTTGTCATTTCCAGGACTCTGGAGAAATCGATGACACTTCAGATGGTGATATATGGACCAATCCTAAACTCCGACCAGTGGAATATAAAATACATGGCTCCGGACGTAATAGAAGAATCCGGATTCTTTCACTCGTGAGGGGACCATATTTGATGTTTAGGGAATTTAGATGTTTTCTTGTTTCAATGTATAGACTGTTTTTTCATGAAGATTGTAACGGAAAATCCTGATAAGTAGAGTTAAGATTCTGATGTAGGTTAGAACAGTCATTGAAGTTGATTGTGTGTACATGTACATGTATGGGGTTGTCTTCTTCTAGTATATCATTGATATTTCCATGTAGTGTTTAATGATGGTATGAGTTGTTAAGTTATTTTTAGGGTGGATTGTTGGGAAAATGATGGTTAAATGACTGAACAAATCATTTTAAATGGAACTGTAACTAAGTAAACTTATACTCTGTTTTATTATATCTGATTAACAATATGAGTTCATAAGAGGGGATTGTGTGACACAGACAAGGAGTAATTAAAGTTAATGAACACCATTCCAACTGGGAAGAAAGGAATGGTCTGTGGATTAAGTAAACAGATAATGTAGTTAACCTATGGTTGAACCGACGAAACTGAGCTCTGGGGTTTTTAGATAAGGAAGTGAGAGCATTCCTAGGTTCTGTTAATTAGAACTGTCAGCTAAGTGGTGATCGATAATGTTGGGGGGTCAAAAGTTAATTCAGTTATGTTGTGTGACCTGTGAGTGTGTTAGTAAGTTAGAATGAACTATTAACCTCACTTTGTCCCGGTCGAGAGGAAGGGATTCTGTTAAGCAATGAAATGACGTCATGTTATTGTATATAAACTGTTGCTCGTGGTAAAGTGGCAGCTCGCTCCGAGAATAAATTATGTTACCTATTATTGAAATGGCTGGTCTCCGTCTATTTTATGCAAACAAGAATCTTACAAATTCTCATAAAATAGATTAAGGGTTTTCAATTAATGAATACACATTGGCATAATTAAATTACAGTAACAGAAACCTAACCACCCTCAAAAAGCCTAAAAAACACCTAAAGAACTAATTTGACAAGAGCCATTCCATCTTTTGTTGGCCAATAAGAAGGTTGCACCATTAGAATGCAAATGTTGTGTGGGCCCAATAAAAACACAAAATATTGTGAAAAACTATCATTCCACTATTAAAATGTTGATATATTAAGGAAATGTTCTGAAATTGCAATATATTTTATATATCTCTTTAATAATCACAGAACTGTCTCAAAGTCACAAAGACGAGGCAAACCCACACTTTAGAAGACAAGGATATCCCAGTTTATTTTGAGGAGACATTGGTTGTCAGTTAAATTACCTGGCTTACATGCAGTTCTTATCTGACAGGCTGCTTAAAACAAAGACGTGCCAGGAAAAACAACAGTCAACAAATAAATGGAAACAATAACCCCGGGAAAAAGGCACATTTCACAACTCCAAATAAGAGTCAGACATACGCATTTAAAATCTTTTCAAAGTGACACATACACAGAAGAATACACACACAGACAAACACTCTCAGAAACAGTCAATATTCGCTTGAAATCTTACTTCCCCAACCCAGTTCAAAGCATATTGCACATTTGTATTGAAAAGAAGATGAGGAAAAATAAGAAGAGGAGTAACTATCCACCACAATCTGGAAGCCTTAAAGGAACCACTGACTACAGAATTTTGGAAGGAGCTGCATGCAGAAATGTAATGTTAACAATAATTACCAGAAGGAACACAAGATTGAAGAAAGGAACCCAATATTGAGAGAAGCAGTGTTACAGAAATAGTCAGTATTTTTCTGTCCTAACACACACAATACCAACAACATGCAGAGGTCTCTCATTCAATAGTCCTCAACAATACTGTACTGCCATCAATATGTTACAATGCATGACTATTAGTCTAACACATTTTAAATTGTGTCAAGCTGTATATATTGATGGGTTAAGAATACCATTGAAGACTGTTAGATAAATACCATAGTTATCAACCCTTACAACATCTTCAAACCATTTGCAAAAGTCTACGTAAAACACACAAAAGGTCAAACCCAAGGCAATTATGTACAAACTTGTGCAATGTTGCAGGTGCAAACCATGAATGGCAATAAGTATTTCCCTTTTTGACCAGGTGAGTGCTCATGACAGGCAGCTAACGATACACTTTAGCTATTACTTTAGCACTTACATAGTAAAAGAAAACCACTATTCTAAATGTGACCATGTAATATGGAACCCTACACCACAAAACATGATTTACATTCCCCAACAACAATACTGTTTCACAAAGGTATGACTCCTGTAGTTGGGCTCCAAACTTGATGACAATAATGGGACATAATATATATTCTATAGAGCAGAGATATATATAGATATATAGAACCAGAGGACATGACAATGAGGAGGCAGAAGCGTATAACGTGGACATTAGCATGAGCAGAGCTCGGGGCGAAGAGGATGTTCCTACATGTCTGGAAGTAAAATCTAATTAGTCGATCAAACTGAGCTACCAGGAAACTGTATTAAAACCTCAAGTAAAGAGCTGTCAACAAATCAGCCAGCTGAGAAGTTCTCGTTACGAGCGAGCACGAGACAGATGGTTAAAATCAAATCAAACTTTATTTGCCATATGCGCCGAATACAACAAGTGTAGACTTTACCGTGAAATGCTTACTTACAAGACCTTAACCAACAGTGATTGCAAAAAGAGATATACTGGGACTACTGTAGAGGTGTCTTTGTGTGGCACAGTAGGCACTGTACGAGTTGGCTCCTGGTGATGTAGCCAACATAAACCTTCCTGTGTCCATTGATAACTTTCTGGGGTCAAAGTTCAACAGAGAGCAGTCGGGTGCTGACATGGAGTTGATGAAGGGCTGATGATTTGGTGGTGAACAGTAAAACATGAGGGTGGTTTGTGTACAGAGTTTGAACTCAAGATCGGTCTCCTGATGACCAGAGACGGAGCTCTGTCATCAGGCCCATCAGTCAGGGATGTGTCATGGACAAAGGTTCATTGTTCACAGGGAAGACGAGGAGAACTAAGGCAGAGCCACCAGTGAGGAATGTAGAAATGCCAGCCATAATAAACTGATTATAAGAGATTCATTTAGCTTGCTTTCTTCACCATCCCAAGTTCATTTTAAAGCCACATTAAAGTCTCTCTGCATTGCCATTAGGAACAGGAGCGTTGAGTTAGTTGTCAGGTTCTATTTTTCCTCCACTGAGCTCTATCCATAGTTTCAGCATATTCTGTCTTTAGCCGCAACACTGTTTCTGAAGGTCCAGAGGAACACTGACACCTCCCTGCTCTATCCTTCCTTCAGTTATTTTGGATTTAAAATTAAGCATTTGGAAACAAGTTGACCAGCTCTTTGTATATGCTTAAAAACAGTGCTGTTGTGTAGTGCAATGCCTTGCTAATAGAGTCCGATTGTTCAGCTTGTATTTTTCTACAGAGGGACACTGGAACAGAGTGAACAAGGTCCTCTTCCTTGTGTTCCTACATACGGTAGCAGCTTTCATACAATCACAAGATATTTGGTCCCTTTCCACAAATGGTATAGATTACTCTTAAAAGGGGTGATCTGCAGTTGATATAATTAATAAATGTATGTGCTCATTGATTCTTGAAGAATATAACTTATAAATGCCTCATCCGCTTAGTTCAACTCTCAAAACTGATCAGTACCTATAATATAAGCTTGTTATACTCCAATGTTGTAAACAAAGTAAATGTAAATAAACACTATATAGCCTAAAAACATGTTTAAAATTATAATTGTGAAATCATGGAAGGCTGGTCCTTGTATGCATAGCTTGATCTATGAATTTGATAATGGTTTACATCTCCAGCCCCAACCTTTTTACCGAAACAGGGACTGTTTGTAAACAAAGTAAATGTAAATAAACACTATATCGCTTTAAAACATTGTTAAAACTATAATTTTGATATCATGGATGGCTAGTCCTTGCATGCATAGCTCGGTCTATGAATTTGATAATGGTTACATTTCTCCAGTCCCATCCTCAAGCTTTTTACTGACACAGGGGTGGGGAGGACACTTTATAATGGTTACATTTCTCCAGTCCCATCCTTTGTACTGAAACCGGGGTGGGGAGGACACTTTATAATGGTTACATTTCTCCAGTCCCATCCTTTGTACTGAAACCGGGGTGGGGAGGACACTTTATAATGGTTTCAACTGCTGATTACCGCTGTAATTAAAAGGGTTTCCCATGCTACAAGAGCAGCATAAAAAGGCACACCGTCCGACCTGTACCAAGTTCTGGAAGGCCTCAGGTAGAGAGAATGTAGAAATACAAGACACCCACACAGAGAAACCGGTCTTTCACAGTCAGTCCGTGTCCTCATTTCTTGGTGTCCTCCAGGATGATGTTGGCTGTGACAAACATGAGGCAGAAGGTAGCCCACACCACTACGAACCACACCCAGAAGGTGTGGCGGAACGGGGACCGGTGCTTGTTGACCTCGTCCGTGCCCAGCATAGGCACCAGGTGGCGCCGTCCGTAGTACACCAGTAGGGCGGGGATGACGTACTGGATGCCCGTGCCAGCGTAGGCGCCCGTGATGCCCACCAGGGACTCCAGGTTGTGGGTGCAGAAGGCCACGATGATGGGCGGAACCAGGGTGATGAGGGGGAAGACGATGCGGTCAACCACCCAGGGGTAGGTGCCCCCGTCGCGGTGAAAGAGGGTCTTCCAGTTGTTGCGCAGCGTGACTGCAATGATGGGAAAGTTGGTGCTGATGGTGAAGACGGGGAAGAGGCCCAGGAAGTAGCGCAAAGCGGGGATGTCTAACACGTCACAGTTGTCAGTGAAGTTGAGGGTGTACATGTCGTGTAGCAGCGAGCTGTCGAAGCAGAAGATGGCTGTGAAGGAGAGCAGGCCGTAGAAGCCAAGGATGAGGACATAGTCACACACCACCAGGGTACCCACACGCCTCTTATCAGAGATGGGCGTCACCAGGGAGGGCAGGGAGTGCTGGCACATGAAGGAGTAGACACACACTCCAAACAGGTTTGGAACCCCAGAGATCTGGGCCATACGGGGGTGGCCTTCGCCCCGGCCTTTACCAATACGGATCAGAGCCAGGATAATCATCATGGTGAATGCTGAAAGACACACAGAAAAACAGCGGGTACTGGAGTTAAGTGATGTAACAACACCAAAACAAACAAGTAGTGTGTGTGTGAACATATTAAGACTGTTTCAAGGACAGCTTTTTTCCATCTACGTAACATTGCAAAAATCTGAAACTTTCTGTCCAGAAAAGATGCAGAAGAATTAATCCATACTTTTGTTACTTCTAGGTTAGACTACTGCAATGCTCTATTTTCCGGTTACCTGGATAAAGCACTAAATAAACTTCAGTTAGTGCTAAATACGGCTGCTACAATCCTGACTAGAACCAAACATTTTTATCATATTACTCCAGTGCTAGCCTTCCTACACTGGCTTCCTGTCAAGGCAAGGGCTGATTTCAAGGTTTTACTGCTAACCTACAAAGCATTACATGGGCTTGCTCCTACCTATCTCTCTGATTTGGTCCTGCCGTACATACCTACACGTACGCTACGGTCACAAGACGCAGGACTCCTAATTGTCCCTAGAATTTCTAAGCAAACAGCTGGAGGCAGGGCTTTCTCCTATAGAGCTCCATTTTTATGGAATGGTCTGCCTACCCATGTGAGAGACACAGACTCGGTCTCAACCGATAAGTCTTTACTGAAGACTCATCTCTTCAGTGGGTCATATGATTGAGTGTAGTCTGGTCCAGGAGTGTGAAGGTGAACGGAAAGGCCCTGGAGCAACGAACCGCCCTTGCTGTCTCTACCTGGCCGGTTCCCCTCGGAATCACTGGCTTACTGGCTCTTCCATGCCGTCCCGAGGAGGGGTGCGTCACGTCACTGACGTGATCTTCCTGTCTGGGTTGGCGCCCCCCCCCCCCTTGGGTTGTGCCATGGCGGAGATCTTTGTGGGCTATACTCGGCCTTGTCTCAGGATGGTAAATGGTGTGGGGGCTGTGCTTTGGCAAAGTGGGTGGGGTTATATCCTGCCTGTTTGGCCCTGTCTGGGGGTATCATCGAATGGGGCCACAGTGTCTCCTGACCCCTCCTGTCTCAGCCTCCAGTATTTATGCTGCAGTAGTTTGTGTCGGGAGGCTAGGGTCAGTCTGTTATATCTGGAGTACTTCTCCTGTCTTATCCGGTGTCCTGTGTGAATTTAAGTATGCTCTTTCTAATTCTCTCTCTCGGAGGACCTGAGCCCTAGGACCATACCTCAGGACTACCTGGCATGAGGACTCCTTGCTGTCCCCAGTCCACCTGGCCGTACTGCTGCTCCAGTTTCAACTGTTCTGCCTGCGGCTATGGAACACTGACCTGTTCACCGGATGTGCTACCTGTCCCAGACCTGCTGTAGAGATACTCTTAATGATCGGCTATGAAAAGCCAACTGACATTTACTTCTGAGGTGCTGACTTGCTGCACTACTGTGATTATTATTATTTGACCATGCTGGTCATTTATGAACATTTGAATATCTTGGCCATGTTCTGTTATAATCTCCACCCGGCACAGCCAGAAGAGGACTGGCCACCCCTCATAGCCTGGTTCCTCTCTAGGTTTCTTCCTAGGTTTTGGCCTTTCTAGGGAGTTTTTCCCTAGCCACTGTGCTTCTACACCTGCATTGCTTGCTGTTTGGGGTTTTAGGCTGGGTTTCTGTACAGCACTTTGAGATATCAGCTGATGTAAGAAGGGCTATATAAATAAATTTGATTTGTGTGTACGACATTTCAAAAAGGTAAAATCAGCTCCCACAGAGGGACTGTTATAGCCTCATGCAGTTTAAATCAAGGCTCCCTTGAGGCTATCTACTAGGAGAGTTGAAAGGGAAGCTTTTACGGTAAAATAAAGCTCAAATTTCCTTTAGACCAAATCAAACCCATATTTTACTTGGTTGCATGCAAACTAAAACACAAAAATCCTCAGAGTAAAGTAAAATATTGAATGTAAAAAGTGAATTAAATTGTAAGCTAAATATTGACCAAATCTATAATACACCTACATCATCTCATGACTAACAGTAATAGGATTGGCCGAGTAAAGAAATGACATGGAGGCATTTAAGGATACAGATAAAAAATATACTTTTTTTTGACATTCGACTTCGGGTCACCGGTTTCACATTATTGCATATATCTGATGCCAAATTGTGATCCGGTGCATGCCAACTAGGCAAAGCTACACACCGCTTAATCCCTGAATGTTTTTGATGGGTCCAGATATTGCAACATCCCAGAGGTCAGATTAGGTCCAAACCTCTGGAATGATCCCTTTATGTAGCCCTCCCCTAATCCACCCCTACCTTTCATTATAGCACCACTGTTTTTTAAAAATACCTTTTAAAGGACAAGCCTTCTAACATTGCTAATCTTAAAGCGATTAATGTTGACAAGGCAAGATTGTTTAGGCCCTAATGGGCTGTGGGAGAGTGCTGAGCTGGCCAGGACGGACACATAACTCAGCTTCCTCCTCTGTTCTCCATGCTGCTAATGCCTGAGCATGGCCATCCAGGTAGAAACACAAGCCAGCATCAGTCAGCTGACTGCAGAAACAATATGACCTAAACTCCCCCCCATCAAAGGGCAGGAGGCTTTATGCCTCATGAGGATAATACTGAAACCACTTAATGAGATATTGCCTTCCAGCTGCCTGATCCAGAAACAATCCCGCAGGCAAAGACTACAGCCTATAGGAATGCTATGGATTATATACAGTGTGTGAAGGCTCTCTGACTCTCAGTTCATCCAACCTAAAGTCAGCAGAGGTTGGAGGCTGGGTGGTACAAAAGGCGTCAGCGTCTCCACCTCCTACTGTTTGCGCAAAGGCCATCCCCAAATCGATTGGTGCGACTGCCTCTGTGGCTGTTGGGCTGGGCGTTACTAAATGAGAGCTTTAAGCATGGATGCCAGTCTTATTAAAGGCTCAGAGTCCTGCCTGCCCCCCCCCCCCCCCATCCATCCCCTCACCTTCCCAAATCCAAATCAGGCCATTAAACTGGGAATCAGTCACAGACGCACTCCACGGCCCACTCCTCAGCTTTCATCACACTCACACGGGGTGACGTTCAGAACGCACGTTGCTTCACTACTCACCCCACTACACCATCCCACTAGGATCCCACTTCAAAACACACCCACACAGCCCTGTGTAGCTATGCAGGTTAGAGTAGAGCAAAAGCTCTTTTGTACTTGCCGGCAATATCACATAATCTATCTGGGCCCAATTGCCAGGAGAGGCAACCCATCAGTGTCAAGGGGGAGGATGGATTGGCTCTTTAGATAGGGCCTGAGTGAGGGGCCAGCGGATTACCAATTCATCTGCAGCTACTGGGGCGGCGGGAGGGGGTATAGGGAGGAGACGGGGGAGAGGGGTGCCACCGGCAGCCTCATCCTCCTTCAAGCTCTCTCACTAGCATCAGGTGAGGTCGGGACAGAAGTGGAGTCCTCTGCTCCAGTCCTTCAATGTTTTTTTTTTTTACACTCTTCAGGACACAGGTGAAATATTCCAGAGCTAGCAAGGGGGAAAGGGGCTGGGAACGTGGAGTTTTAATCTGCCCCTATTAATCAGGTACTGTGTACTTCTGCCGTGGCACTTTAATGTATGTCAGGGGGATGAAATTATTCACTCCAATTACAAGGACAAAATGTTCCGAGGAGGGGATGGGGGAAAAACGACCAATGACAGAGGTAGTAGGATAGCTAACAAGTAGTGGGATTATGCCTTTGGAGAGAACAAGCAGAAATAAGACAAGAGTTGTTAACTAACAGGCTAAATGCAAACATCTTATTTTGACTAATGTGATTACTTACTCATCTTAAAATAGGACAGGATACTCTTAAAAACAACTTTTTCCTTGTGCTTTGTGTGGACTTAGTTTGGGGTGGACACTGAGATAAAGATGCCCAGCAGTGGCCAAAGTCCTACCTGTTGAGGATTACAGCTCAGATAGTCAAGATTTAAAGGATACCTGGCCTACATCCATTGTCAACATTGGCTCAGGACAGGAGAAGCAGCCAGAGCAGAATCCTGTTTTAACACAGTCTATGTAGAGAATGGGACAGTGGAACAGCACTCAAGGACATCGGCAAATAAGAGCAAATAACACCTTCACAACAAGTATAATCCCCCAAAGACATCACGTCAAAACATATGAAAAAACTATGCAGATGAGGTCAACACTCAATGTGCTAACATGAGCCACATTGGGACTCTGAGAATACACTATGTATTGTAGTGACGTTGTCTTTGTATCTTCATCTGACTGGACATGAGAGACTGTCAGTGGGGGTAGTTATCAGCTGTCCCTCTCACTTCAGGCATGGAACACAATGTGCTGTATGACAGTCTGCCTGCTGTACTCTCCCTCTCTCTCCCCGAGAAGTAATGTACATCCGCTGTGTGTGAAACAGCCATCAAAAGGAGCCGTCCCGCTGGTCATGACAGAGGACGGACAGCGGGAGACGCTTCTCCTCTATTCCCTGACATTAACGGTAACAGGCTATACAGGAAGGAACATGGGCGGAGGGCGTTTAATTAAGAGTCTTATAGGATGGGACGCCACGCACACTTAGTGTACAGATGCTTAACCTTCACCAGAGCAACAGGTATTTTCTCTGCCAGCAAGGCTGAAATGTTAGGTTGTCGTGGTGCAACAAGCACAGTGATTCATCACACTCCCTCATACCCTCGGTGAGGCCCATGGAAGCCTGGAGGAAAATGGCACTGGTATTTATGTTACAGTCTTCTTCATCTTGATGTATCTGCCTCTGATGCCGCAGCCCAGCGCGCTCCTCTCGGCAGGGTTTGAACTGTAAAACCCCTGGCGACACAGTCAGTGACTGGCTCCTTTATGAGGGAAGGGGCACGCTTTAAAAAGCCGATGGAAAACTTTGCTCTTTTCCTACCGTACGGCGGCACAGGCTAAGGTTGGGACAAGGAGGCTCGGCATCGCGCCTCAAATTGATAGTGAATGACAAAAAGGCATAGCGGCTCCGCGGGTATCAACACAGGCTGATCAGACAGTGTGAAGGGCAGGGAGAGTTTGGGTGAAAGATATTTTTTTTATATTTTCAGGTCAAGATGTATCACATGGTATTAGAGTGGAATGACATTGGCAGCAATCTTTGACACGGCTCCATTTTGAGCAGGTATACCAGAGCGGCTTTATAGAACCCACCCAAATAACTGGTGTTACCTTCTGGGTTATAGATCGGGAAGCCATAGCCAGGTCACAACTTAAATAATTACTTTGGCAGTTGCTTGACAAACACACATCTGTGATAGAGAACAAGTGAGGTTCAAAGGTAAACAGTGTTCTGTAAAAAAGCATATTCGACCCTTCTACTGTAGTTCTGTCCTAAAGTTGGGAGTGACAGAATTTATCTCGTATGGCAGAGGAGATGGAGTGGCAGAGAATTTCTCTCCTATGGCAGAGGAGATGGAGTGGCAGAATTTCTCTCCTATGGCAGAGGAGATGGAGTGGCAGAGAATTTCTCTCCTATGGCAGAGGAGATGGAGTGACAGAGAATTTCTCTCCTATGGCAGAGGAGATGGAGTGGCAGAATTTCTCTCCTATGGCAGAGGAGATGGAGTGGCAGAGAATTTCTCTCCTATGGCAGAGGAGATGGAGTGACAGAGAATTTCTCTCCTATGGCAGAGGAGATGGAGTGGCAGAGAATTTATCTCGTATGGCAGAGGAGATGGAGTGGCAGAGAATTTCTCTCCTACGGCAGAGGAGATGGAGTGGCAGAGAATTTCTCTCCTATGGCAGAGGAGATGGAGTGGCAGAGAATTTCTCTCCTATGGCAGAGGAGATGGAGTGGCAGAGAATTTCTCTCCTATGGCAGAGGAGATGGAGTGGCAGAGAATGTCTCTCCTATGGCAGAGGAGATGGAGTGACAGAGGATTTCTCTATGGCTCTGATCCCAACTATCATGCTTTAGTGCTCATTAAAGACAAGGCCTCATTTGTCTTACTTAAGGCACTGAACTAACTTATCTTATCTTTGAAAGAGAATGATAATTGATAAGATGAAAGAACTGGACACTAAGTAGAACAAAGTAAATTTTGATAATGTACTCATTCATCATTCCTTTGCAACTGGATCATGCTACACGAGTTAGGGCAACCATGTGTGGGTTTTATAGTACTTGGTGGAGCCTTAACTGAGAATCTCAATGTTTTATCTGTCTAACTGCGAGGAATAGGAGGAAATCTTTGATCACTAGGAGTGCTTTAGAGGCACGGGGACAGTGTGTCTGGAGAGAAAATCCAACGTAGTTAGTCAGATTACAAGCCATTGGTAATAGCATAGAGCCAGCATTAAATAAGTCATTGCATCATAAATTCACAGCAAATTAAATATTTTTCAACCGCCGTAATGATTAAAAAAATATTAAAAAATTGTACATTTTACATTCCTTCTTGCGGCCATATTGCTCTCCTCTCTCTAAAGGGCAGTGTCATTGACTTCCTGATGGAGTCTACTCTGAAGCACTCGTTTCACCCTCCTGGTAATCCTCAATCAACAATGGACACTCCTTCTTGCCTCTCCATCGATGGACACTCAGGTGAAAAACTAATTAATTCAGATGGGATGAGCCATTTTCTTTGCAGGGATATCTCTGATGATATGGTGATTACCTGGACTTTTACATTAACACACTCTGCTCTACACGCCTGTCTGCAGGTTACACTCGTCACATGGCATAGGGGAGGGACTGAGTGCATTGTGTAGGTGTCAAACAGTCACATATCACATCCACATAACTGCTATCTGTGATATATAGCACTTCAATGGGGGTGGCAATGACCTTGTGTGGAATGTTTCAATTTAAACGCCCCCCAGAGGAGGCACTTACAGTTGTATCTCCAGTGGTAGCAAACAAAGCGTTTGTGGTTTTAAGCCAAGGTTGGCCGGCACTCTCAACCCCCCAAGGAACTGTAGAATACAGTATCTGTGGAAGAGGGACTCCTCTTCAGCCGCTGCCCTGGGACGGGTTTCCTTGACTTCATTAAGGAGCACAAAATGACTTCAGATTTCAGGTGAGGAGCTTTGAAGCACACCACTGTTCTGATTTTGTGAGTAGTACACTCCCTGTACCATTGCTTTTGCGCTTGATGTGGGAAGAAGTGTCTATAATAACAGTTGACAGGTCAAGGGCTTTTCATGTGCTTTCATCTTTCTGACATTAAAAGACATACGGGATATTATTCTAGCAAAGGCTTTGACAGTAGATAGGAACATTAATCTCTACTGGTATACAAACTGGCCTCTTGCTACTTCCATTGCCTAACAGATTCAAATCCAAGTCCCACTCTAGTAGCACTCCTTTGCAGCAATCATCCCATCATTAATTAAAGGGCAACTCCACCACTTTTCAAACTTATTTTAATTATCTCCAGCACAATACCCGTGTCTACATATGTGAAAACTGTGCATTTCTATGTTTTGGGAGAAAAAAAGAATGTTAAAATGTTTTAAACACTATGAGATTTGTGGTGACGTGGGGAGCAAGAAAATACCGTCCCTCTGGCTAGACACTTATACTTACGGTATTTTCTTGCTCCCCACGTCACCATAAATCTCATAGTGTTTAAAACATTTTAACATTCTTTTTTTCTATAAAACATAGAAATGCACAGTTTTCACATATGTAGACACGGGTATTGTGCTGGAGATAATGAAAATAAGTTTGAAAAGTGGTGGAGTTGCCCTTTAAATCAGGTGCTCCATGATGAGACCACTTGGTTGAGTCTCAGTGGCAATGAGCAGCTCTGGCAGTTTGTCCGATTTCTAGGTTTGCAGAATCTTTTACTGCAGATGTTTTTTGGTGATATCCTATAATGGCATAGTCTTGGTTCAGAAGCAGGACAGCCACGACGTGTGTGATAGCTGGTGATAATGGCCTGCTAGCCTGGCTACTTCGAAACAAGCCCCGCGATCAGGGTGTGCAGTACCGCAGCAGGGCTGCCATTTAACACCCCATACAGCAGCTCAACTCCACCGGGCAGAGCAGAGTTCAACTCCATGACGTTATCTACAGTGTTCAAGAAAACATCAATTAGTCCAATCGCTCAGCCGCGCCGCTGCAAATTGCACATTCGGCCAAAGATAAGAAACAAAATGCACCTACCTTCCTTACCATAAGGCTGAGCTAAGCCACGCTCCAAACACTGGGATCTCGAAAACACATCCGCTTGAGGCTGCCTTGAGGTCAGTTGAGATCTGGAGACTGGCTAGGCCACTCCAGGACCTTGAAATGCTTCTTACGAAGCCACTCCTTCGTTGCCCGGGCGGTGTGTTTGGGATCATTGTCATGCTGAAAGACCCAGCCACGTTTCATCTTCAATGCCCTTGCTGATGGAAGGAGGTTTTCACTCAAAATCTCACGATACATGGCCCCATTCATTCTTTCCTTTACACGGATCAGTCGTCCTGGTCCCTTTGCAGAAAAACAGCCCCAAAGCATGATGTTTCCACCCCCATGCTTCACAGTAGGTATGGTGTTCTTTGGATGCAACTCAGCATTCTTTGTCCTCCAAACACGACGAGTTGAGTTTTTACCAAAAAGTTATATTTTGGTTTCATCTGATCATATGACATTCTCCCAATCTTCTTCTGGATCATCCAAATGCTCTCTAGCAAACTTCAGACGGGCCTGGACATGTACTGGCTTAAGCAGGGGGACACGTCTGGCACTGCAGGATTTGAGTCCCTGGCGGCGTAGTGTGTTACTGATGGTAGGCTTTGTTACTTTGGTCCCAGCACTCTGCAGGTCATTCACTAGGTCTCCCCGTGTGGTTCTGGGATTTTTGCTCACCGTTCTTGTGATCATTTTGACCCCACGGGGTGAGATCTTGCGTGGAGCAGTGATGTTTTGGGGCTGTTGCTGGGCAACACAGACTTTCAACTCCCTCCAAAGATTTTCTATGGAGTTGAGATAATTTTGACCCCACGGGGTGAGATCTTGCGTGGAGCCCCAGATCGAGGGTGATTGTCAGTGGTCTTGTATGTCTTCCATTTCCTAATAATTGCTCCCACAGTTGATTTCTTCAAACCAAGCTGCTTACCTATTGCAGATTCAGTCTTCCCAGCCTGGTGCAGGTCTACAATTTTGTTTCTGGTGTCCTTTGACAGCTCTTTGGTCTTGGCCGTAGTGGAGTTTGGAGTGTGACTGTTTGAGGTTGTGGACAGGTGTCTTTTATACTGATAACAAGTTCAAACAGGTGCCATTAATACAGGTAACGAGTGGAGGACAGAGGAGCCTCTTAAAGAAGAAGTTCCAGGTCTGTGAGAGCCAGAAATCTTGTTTGTAGGTGACCAAATACTTATTTTCCACCATAATTTGCAAATAAATTCATTAAAAATCCTACAATGTGATTTTCTGGATTTTTTTTTCTCATTTTGTCTGTCATACTTGAAGTGTACCTATGATGAAAATTATAGGCCTCTCTCATCTTTTTAAGTGGGAGAACTTGCACAATTGGTGGCTGACTAAATACTTTTTTGCCCCACTGTATATATCAAAACTCAACAGAGATGTGAGTAAAGCGGACTTAGGATCTGAGCTCGGTTTATGTTTTGTTTCTGAAAGAGAAGTGTCAAACTAAGACATCTACATTTGCATTGGTTGCTGTTTGGGGTTTTGGCTGGGTTTCTGTACAGCACTTTGTGACATCGGCTGATGTCAAAAGGGCTTTATAAATACATTTGATTGAAGACATATTTTCTATCTGAACAACTCCATGGTCAGTGTTGACTAGAAGTAATGTCCGTTGTGACAAGAAAAGGAATGATGCATTCCAATCTGCAGTTTTCCTTTAATGCAAATTTCAGGACTTCTGAGCTGTGCTGATGTTGGAAAGTTCATGAACGCCCAGCCATACTTCAACATTCCCCGTGAGACGCACTCTACATTAGCCTCTCTGGGCAAACTCTTAGGTTCCGCTCAATCAGCCACTAGCAGAGGTCCCTCCCTGACCTTCAAAAACAAATACTACCCTCTCTCTCTGCTTGAAATGGCAATAGGTAGCTGTAACGCTCCCTGGTTACTCCCTAAACCAAGACAGTGGGATGGACTGGATAGGGATCCACAGATTACTGTGGGCTGGGGCCTGTGGTTTCAGCTATTCATTTCTCCAGAGAGAGTAACAGCCCTAGTTCATTTCACAGCCTATTTTCCTATTGAGCCGGAGGTTGCTCCACACAAAGCTGGCTGGGGTGGTGTAGCTCACCATGTCTAGAAAAACAAATGTGACAGTGGGAGGACAGTGTTCTCAGAATGCATGATTTCTCCATTCCCAGCATACAGTAGTATCTATATGCCATGGCTGTAAGGGTAATAAATAGTGCCTCGGAGGCTCTTCACCTATCCATCCATCCATCCCTGTGGAGACAGAAGCGGGGTGATTAATACTCGTTTACCGAGCTAGGTGCCTTTCCGTCTATTCCTCTCCACTCAATATCAATTAAAGTGCCGGCTCTTAACCCTTCTCCCAGTCTTCTGTCGAGTGCAGATAATGATCCCCCTCTTTCTCTTCACAATGTGCTGCTAGAGAGGATGGGGACAAGGTAACAAGGCAGCAAGCTTTATCTATTCACATAACTCACCCAATGGAGATGGGTTTCAACAAACAAGCGTGTGAGCACCTACGGGAGTTCATAGAGACTGGGTGCAGTATGTGAGCGATATAGTCATTCAACTAAGAGCCTATGGGGTCATCAGGCAACAGAACTGTGACATTAAAAGATGGGTCAGGGGAACCGAGTATAGAGTAGGAGGAATAATGAACAGGAACACGAACAGGAAACACAAATGGGTCTGGAAACAGGGCTACACAAAGTTTCTAATGGCTCCAGCAAAGTGGGACCATGGACAGAAGCAGCTAAAAGCAGAGTGATGGGATCACAACCAGGACAGGAGATGGAGTTACAAGAGGAATACACATATGGACTACTATGTCCACTATGTAAGTCATGTCCTCAGTGGGGGAAGACAAAACGTGTGTAGTGAGCTTGGTTGGACACGGGGGCTCAGCTGAGTGACACTGACAAGGCCACAGGCAGTGAGCAGGGCACAGGGCTTCAACACATCTCACCTAACATTCCCCACACTGCTCTGCACCCCTCATCCACCACTATCATCACCCTGCACCCCCCCCATAGGGCATCATGGGTGAGTGGAGAGGCAGGCAGGTGAGCCTGGCCACCTGGCCCCTTGTCTAGGGCGAGTAATGAGTATGAAAGAGAAGGGCCATGAGAAAAGAATGGAGATGGAAGTGGCTGAACGGGGGACATAACTACGCAGGTATCAAAATCTGGTATCTTAGAAGACAAGAAAGGATCTGATAGTGGTGGAGAGTCAATAAATCCGGCAAATGCAGGCTAATGTAAAAATGAAGAAAAAGGTGACTAACATGCACTGTCAGTTTTGTCAGACAGTTTGCTATAATGCAGTTATATTTTAAAGGATAACTGCATACTGGTTGGCACTAGAAAAAAAGGAAAAGCTCAGTAGTACTAATTGCTTATTAAAATATATGAGTTGTCAATAGGTGAGAATCCTGTGGTTCGATGTTGTGATATGGTTTCAGTGACAAGAACATTAATATAATTGCTGTCTAAAAACATATCATAATGTACTACATCAGTGTCATTATGGAAATCATTTGACTAAAAATAAACCCTGGAGGACTTTGTTACGAGTTTCAAACAAGACATTAAGACATTCTCAGTCACATCATAAACTGTCTCATAAAAGATATATATATATTCTTACACTTGAGGGTTTTCTTTGTTAGCGACACTTCATTAACATTAATGAGGATCTGTTGTTCATGCTTATTTGGGGGCTTTAAGGTGCGGAGAAGGAGTCAGGATGATTTGAAGATACCTGGTACCTGAAGGTGTAAAACCATGGGCCTAATCCAGAGACGTATTCACAGTGCCATAATGACATTCTTAAAACAATCATGAATCCCATCATCGTGACAGAAATAAGAGGTTTACTATTAGTTTCATTATATCGTTAAGTTGGTATTAAATTCCTCCCTTGAGACCAAAGCTTTGTTAAGTCACAACCTTCGCCAAGACATAAGCTATGCTACAGTACACGCGTATTTTATTTTACCTTTATTTAACTAGGCAAGTCAGTTAAGAACAAATTCTTACTTTCAATGACGGCCTAGGAACAGTGGGTTAACTGCCTGTTCGGGGGCAGAATGACAGCTCAGGGATTTGAACTTGCAACCTTTCGGTTACTAGTCCAACGCTCTAACCACTAGGCTACCCTGCTGCCCTGGCATTTGTGTCCAATTCAGCAGCTTCAGTGGGTGAAAAGAGTGGAGCTAAATCAGAGTGAGGAGATGAGTCAGAGGACACGTGATAAAATGGATAACAGGTGAAATGAATCACTCCCGAGTCCCATTTTCTTGCTGCAGGGCAACGATAAAGCACAGTATCTTTAACAGGACAGACAATCAATGCCTTGAGAGCATAACACATCCTCTTTAACCACAAGGCCCTCGAAATGACCACATACATAATCAAAATCGCTTTTAAATGGGAAACGTTTGAGGAATTGGAAAACATAGGTTACCTCGGAAACATTGAACTGGTGCCAGAGGCTGTAACTTTGAGAGAAGGACAGCTACAGATTGTATAAATGACCCAATAACAGTCATGGAGAAAAAGACCCAGAATACATTCTGGCTGACGATGCATTGGCTCGGTATTCAATTATTTGCCTTGAAGTGGTACCCTTTGTGCTGAACCCACTCGCTCGCTTTAAGTTTATGGCCAGAGCATCATGCCATAAAAAACTAATATATACACTGAACAAAAATATATACGCAACATGTAAAGTGCTGGTCCCATGTTTCATAAAAGATCCCAAAAATGTCCCATATGCACAAATAGCGTATTTCAGTAAAATGTGTACAAATTTGTTTACATCCCTGGGGACAATAAAAGGCCATTAAAATGTGCAGTTTTGTCACAGATGTTTTGTCACAATGCCGCAGATGTCGCAAGTTGAGGGAGCATCAATTGGCATGCTGACCACAGTAAATCCTCCAGATCTGTTGCCAGAGAATTGAATGTTAATTTCTCTACCATAAGCCGTCAGTGTAGAGAATTTGACAGTACGTCCAACTGGCCTGTAACCATGCTAGCCCAGGACCTTCACAGCTGGCTTCTTCACCTGCAGATCTTCTGAGACCGGATGAAACCCGATAATTAACTGTACTGGGCAGATGTGTGGGCGAGCGGTTTGCTGATGTCAACATTGTGAACAGAGTGCCCCATGATGGCGGTGGGGTTATGGTAGGAGCAGGCATAAGCTACAGACAACAAACACAATCACATTTTGAATGCACTGAGATACCGTGACGAGATCCTGATGCCCATTGTCATGTCCATTGCCATTCATCTGCCGCCATCACCTCATGTTTCAGCATAATGCACAGCCCCATGTCGCAAAGAATTGTACACAATTCCTGGAAGCTGAAAATGTCCCTGTTCTTCAATGGCCTGCATACTCACCAGACATGACACCCATTGAACATGTTTGGGATGCTCTGGATACAACCTGTACGACAGCATGTTCCAGTTCCCGCCAATATCCAGCAACTTCACACAGCGGAAAAACATTCCACAGGCCACAATCAACAAGAGATGTCGCGCTGCATGAGGCAAATGGTGGTCACACCAGATACTGACTGGTTTTCTGACAACTCCCCTACCTTTAAAAAAAAAGGTATCTGTGACCAATAAATGCACAGCTGTAGTCCGTGTCATGTGAAGTCCATATATTAGGGCCTAATGAATTGATTCAATTGACTGATTTCCTTAAACTGTGACTAAGTGAAATTGTCTTTGAAATTGTTGCATGATGCGTTTATATTTTTGTTCAGTGTATTTATGCGTTACCGAATGGAGTAACATTTTTCCATTTGCCGGATGTATTTTTTATTGCGCATCCAATTACTCGAGACCTTTGTCAGTGAGCTCTCTCTTTCAGGGTTGGATAGGCTGGTATAACCAGACAAACAAGCCCTAAAGGTTTAGCAGCAAATCCAGTACAGACTGATGCTGTTTCTGTGTCAAAATGAGACTAGAGACTCTGTAGAGACAGGGTGGAGAGGTCAGACAGGCTATGCTGCCCCTGTCCTGATAACAGCACCACATAAATTGCCAGAAAAAACTCTTCAACACAAATTTCAGAGGGCAAAATCAGTTGAATACATCTTTAGACAGCCACTTGCCTTTCATGAAAAAAATAAAAGCAGTACTTAAATTGATCAATTAGGTTAGGTCTCCAAAGTGAATTCCTCTGAGATTAGCTAAACATTAGAAACTGTAAAACTGTAGAAACTGAAAAAATAAATAAAAATTGACACTAGAGATTTAGGACTCAAGCATGCTGTCCAGCCCATTCATTTTTCTTCAGCCGTCTTTTCCTCCTAAACCTTGGCCCATAATGTTTTTCTTATAGGATTTAAAACGGTCTCCAACCCTGTGTTTGATGGCTGCACAAACCCCTCAGCTTTCAGTGCCCTATGCTTTGAAGGCAGGCCATCTATCCCCATGCTCCGTGGCACCGGTGCAGTAAGGAAACAAAGAGCTGCCACTGCGGCCATTTTGAATCATTAGCTGGTGCTGTAGAGAGGCCTGTAGAGGTGACACAGCCAATCAATCACAGGTAGAGCCAGGGGAGGGCGGGGATATAAAAGGGAGTGGAAGGGGTGTAGCCAGAATCCCAGGGTGCTTTGTAGATAGCCAGATAATGAACAGTGTGTGTTATTTATGTGCATGCAACTGTGTGTGTGTGTGTTTGTGCATGCGCGCCTGTGTGTGTGTGTGTGTGTGTGTGTGTGTGTGTGTGTGTCTGCCCTGTGTGTTGTTGTGGGTGCCAGTAGTATGCCCACACGGGGGTGGCGGCAGAGCCATGATTCAGTAGTGTTGTGATTTTAACAGCAGGTCCAGGACGGGCGGTTTATTTTCGTCCGTCGCCCTGTGAGTGACGGTCCAATCAGGCCTGGGACGGGCTGTCATGCCTGTCAGGCTGAGGGATGAGAGGAGATGGGAATCAGGACACGGAGCAGGACTGCAATATGATCGACGGACCCAGGCACAGGAGCCACAGAGAGGAGAGGGGAGAGGAATGAAAGAGGGAGAGGAGGACTGCTCCCACCAAGGTTCAGACCGTCAGCCAGGTGGAATAAAGTGTTTTTTTTTCTAAACATTTGCAACAGTGACAAAGAGCAATCTGGGAGAAGGAGTGAGACCGTGACCCGGGGATAATGGAGTGTGATATTTAATGGAAGGAAAGACACACCCTCCATCATGCAGACAAACTTGGAAGAGATAATGCACATTAAAGCGCTTCCTAAATAAATACCTATGACCGATTTACCGTTTCGATAAAGTTCCTGGGAATTTCACAGCTTGAATTGCTCTACCTACAAAATAAATTGAGATCCACATTTAATGTGATTATTTGAAGATGCGTGCCTTGAGTCTGTCCAGAGCAACCTTTATCAGCCTATGGTGTTTGTATACCTTAAGGTAAGATAGGTTACTCTTACCGATCCAGCGCATGAGTGAGGTGAGGATCTGGAGGTATTTAGTCTTCTGAGCATCGAAGAAGACGAAAGGGCCCAACATCACAGTGAAGATGCTCTGTAGAGAGGGAGAGATCATCTTAAAACACATTGGAAATCACTTTATACAACATATTCACAAACCAGTGTGTGTTTGGGTTGTGTTTATACTTCCACAGCATGGGAAATAAATTACAAATGGTACAACTGGATTTTTCCAAGATGAAAATAGAGAGAAAACTCTGTCTCATGAGAACATGAGGCTATTTATTCCCTTTCCACCCAATATACACCAAGATGCAAAACCCCAAAATAAAAAATGTAAGTTGAAATTATTTGAAGCCATCATAGTACCGATTGCCTCATAACAAAGATAGGTCTTATCGAGAGTTGCAATCATCAGTGGCTTCAGCCCCCTCTCTCTATTCCCCATCTATCCCATTCTCTCTGACAATCCCATGTCTGATAGTGGAGGTTGAGTGACGTGTGATCTCAAGGCCAGTCACTTCAGTGGCATGTCATCTGAAGAGGAGCCTGCAGGGTAGAACTCACACAGTCAAACACAATGATCTCTAACAGGGCCTGGGGGTGAGAGCTCAATCAGGAGACCAAAGTGGAGACAGAAAGACAGAAAGATACAGATGGAGAAATGTTCCACTCAGAAAACTGATCTGCTCCAGTCACTCTCCATCTCCAGGACCTCTGACCCCTCCCATGAACCTCCCTAACTCCACCCTCCCCCACCCTTAGCTCTCCCCTTCCTTCTGTGCTGTATTTACAGGGTGGGCCCATGGGTTGGCTGGATGCTAATGCCAAGGACGCAACAGAGAGACCAGCTGACAGGGAAGGATGGGACCAGACTCATTTAAAAACTTCTTACGGCTGAGATCCCGCTAACGGGATCGATATGACAACAGCCAGTGAAAGTGCAGGGCGCCAAATTCAAACAACAGAAATCTCATAATTAAAATTCCTCAATCATACAAGTATTTCACACCATTTTAAAGATACACTTCTTGTTAATCCCACCACAGTGTCCGATTTCAAAAAGGCTTTACGATGAAAGCACACCAAACAATTATGTTTGGTCAGTACCTAGTCACAGAAAAACACAGCCATTTTTCCAGCCAAAGACAGGAGTCACAAAAAGCAGAAAGAGATACAATTAATCACCAGCCTTTGATGATCTTCATCAGATGACACTCATAGAACTTCATGTTACACAATACATGTATGTTTTGTTCGATAAAGTTCATATTTATATAAAAAAATCTGAGTTTACATTGGCGCGTTAAGTTCAGTAATGTTTTGCTTCCAAAACATCCGGTGATTTTGCAGAGAGCCACATCAATTTACAGAAATACTCATAATAAACATTGATAAAAGATACACAAGTGTTACGCATGGAACTTTAGATACATTTCTCCTTAATGCAACCGCTGTATCAGATTTTTTTTTAAACTTTATGGAAAAAGCACACCAATAATCTGAGTACGGCGCTCAGACACAAAAACAAGCCATACAGATACCCGCCATGTTGTGGAGTCAACAGAAGTCAGAAATAGCATTATAAATATTCACTTACCTTTGATGATCAGAATGCACTCCCAGGAATCCCAGTTCCACAATACATTTTTGTTTTGTTCGATAAAGTCCATCATTTGTCCAAATACCTCCTTTTTGTTCGCGCATTTAGTTCACAAATCAATATTCACGACGCGCAGGCCAGACGAAAAGTCAAAAAGTTCCGTTACAGTTCGTAGAAACATGTCAAACGATGTATAGAATCAATCTTTATGATGTTTTTAACATAACACTTCAATAATGTTATAACCGGAGAATTCCTTTGTCTTTAGAAATGCAATGGAACGCAGCTACCTCTCACGGGCGCGCACCTGACTGAGCTCATGGCCTTCTACCAGACCTCTGGTTGAAACAGCTCTCATTCTCTCCTCCTTCACAGTAGAAGCCTCAAACAAGGTTCTAAAGACTGTTGACATCTAGTGGAAGCCTTAGGAAGTGCAATCGGACCAAATGTACACTATCTTGGATAGGCAAAGAGTTGAAAAACTACAAACCTCAGATTTCCGACTTCCTGGTTGGATATTTTCTCAGGTTTTTGCCTGCCATAGGAGTTATGTTATACTCACAGACATCATTCAAATAGTTTTAGAAACTTCAGAGTGTTTTCTATCCTAATCTACTAATAATATACATATATTAGCTTCTGTGCCTGAGTAGCAGGCAGTTTACTCTGGGCACCTTATTCATCCAAGCTACTCAATACTGCCACCCAACCATAAGAAGTTAAGACATTCTTTCCAGAATTATAGAGGAGAATTGTGAATCCCACGTGTCAGGAGATGAAAGTGCTGAATAGTACTTAATACCAGCTACGGGTGACTGCTACAAATCAGTGCAGAATTACCAAAAATGTACTACATCTTGGAGCGACGGACATAAATTTGCAATACTCATTAATGTGTAATGGAGGAGGCATTATGGAAAGTGTGGACTGTCCTAAAGAAGGTTAAGTCGTTAACGGTTGAGTGACAGTGAGACATATTTCAGCGCTGAATGGTCAGTGGTGCCTGGGTCTGTCTCTGTACCTGTGGTATGAGACAGTCTAACGTGTCATACTTCATCCTCCAGCCAGACAATAGTCCATCACAGGCCTGATGATACCTCCCATCCATCTGCCACCAAGTGATGGACTGCTACCACTCTTGGCCTGAGAAGACATGGTATGAGAAGATATGTGCTTGTCAAGAATAGGGCAGCAGGTAGCCTAGTGGTTAGAGCGTTGGACTAGTACCGAAAGGTTGCAAGATCAAATCCCCGAGCTGACAAGGTAAAAATATGTCGTTCTACCCCTGAACAAGGCAGTTAACCCACTGTTCCTAGGCCGTCATTGAAAATAAGAATTGGTTCTTGACTGACTTGCCGAGTTAAATAAAGGTAAAATAAAAAGGGCCCTCAAGGCTTTACATTGGAGAGAGAGAGTCTACTGGACCGGACAAAGACCCATATAAACAGAGATTCTCCATCAACGTGAAGAGCATGTTAGAACGGGACCTTTACACTGCCATAGCTGGAGGCAACATATGGTCTCTACAGAAGAGGAGATAGTTCTGTGGATGAGACTCTGGTGTTGGCCTGGTGTTAAGGCAGTAGTGCGCATGTGGCTGGAGGGGTCTGCTATGAATTAAAGACACTTTTTTGTTTGTTTTAAAAACAAGAAAACAGGAGATGATGCAAACGAGAAAAGAAACAAAGTTATCGTTTATAAAAATAAAAAAAAATAAGAGTGGGGAGGCATAGTGGCTGATGAATTTCACCCTTCTTGTGCAGTCAGCACCACACATGAATCAAGACCCCTCTAACTAATTACAACCTCCCACCACAGCCAGACAATAAGGCCTCAGGGCACTGGACTGCACTTAACCACAGCACAACAGCCAGAAGAAGCAACACAAAACAATTGAAATGGATAAAGAATACAAACAGCAAAAACAGCTCTGTGCTGTATCTTGATAAGGATTTGTCGGTGAAGGCCAGCAGTGACTTGCAGTGACTTACAGAGAGTTGGAGACAGCCTTTCATCTCTGACAGAGAGAGCAGAGATGGAAGAAACCATTTTGCCAACAAGGTTTTGTGATGGTAATGACAAATGGGATGGGGAATGGGGTGGCATCACACTGGCAAGCGATGCCAAGGCCAGGACCGGAAGGGAAGGCTGGCAGAGGGGCAGGGCTGGAGGCAAGAGAGGCATGGCTTGTGTACAGTATGGGGGGGAGAGGAACAGAGAGCGTGTGGGTGAGGGGAGAGGGCACCAGGTGCCATGTGCTGTAGAGTGACTCAGACCCAGTGTTGGCAGGGCCTTAGGAGCAGGAGGGCACAGGGGTGGGGGGGGGGTGGGGGGGGCAGAGAGAGAGAGACGGAGGAACAGACAGAGCGACAAGAGGCACTGCTGCAGGAGATAACACTTACCTAGTCACTCTCCATAGAACTACACACACTGCACCATCTTACTATAGGACAGAAAATGAGCCTAGAGACAGGGACAAGGAGGTGAAAAGGCCAAAAGAAAGCTTATTAAAATAAACGCTGCAAATTCAGAGCCTTAGACGGACGTTTTTAGAGCTATAGGAAATGGAGAGGGGCATCTGGAGGCAGTCTGCATGTGGTCAGTGAGTCATGTCGCCATAGCTGACTGAACTGGCAGGTCAACACACAAATCTCCTCTCCTGAACAATGAACTTCACTGAGTCAATAAACTAGGCTTTAGATTGACAGATGAAATGTATACCGACCGATACCGATAAATTGTTGTGACAGGATATATTAACATGGCATGGGGATAATATCAGTCTTCACTAATCAAAGGCTATTTCATTCATGGCTTCTGACTGAGACTTGAGGACAACATCACTAATAAAGCAGTTGGGATTGTGAATCAATTCAAATCCATTTTGGGCCAGCTATTATAATCCTCAGAACCAATGACAGTGAAAACATGTCCTTTCAAATCCCTAGCCCTCAGCGCCATCTGTGTTCAGTGATCTTTCATTTGAAAGGCGGTTCTGCTATTAATAAGGTTTGGTGTAGACGGAGTCAGTGCCCACGGGCCAGCCAAGCACTCAGGTGGACTTATTTAGGACTGTCAAGGAGACACAGGAAGCAAAGCACTCCCTGCCAAGTACACAAAGGGGAAAAACAAAGGCAATATAGGTAGAGTTCCATGTCTTAGGAAGATTGACTGGCACTTGGTTTCGATGCTCATGTTCATCTCACTCTTCCCTGCGCTGCACTGAAATAGATTTGTCTATGCATGTTCTTTCCTGACCCAGAGTGCTTACGTTTCAAACTTATGCAATAAAAGTATCCATAGTGAGAACAAACCCTGTCATGGAGAAAACATTATTTTCCTTCCCTCTCTTTGCGGTGTGCTGATGATTTTGTTCCGGCAGAGTGACACCCTCAATCATGACTAGGAGTGTTTCATTTTTGACGACAATGACATTCTTAAACATCAGCCAGTTCTTGCCTCAATATCAGACAACGGTGAGCAACACCAAACCTGCCACAATCACACACTTGAGTGAAATGCAATAAACAATAAGTCAGAGATGAAAACTGCAAAAGTGACCAGGCTGAAGACGGATATAAACACTGATTTATTCTATTACCCCGGCTGAAAGGGTACACACTCTCTCCACAGACCATTAGAGCACTTCTGGAAGGAAGAAACAAGCGAACAGACCCCCAAGGACAATATCCTATCTGATAACAATGACAGGAGAACATGTAGTAGTTCTGTTTTTGCCATAATAATTAGTCAACATGTGGTTTGTTGCCTGGTGGACACACAGTAAGATTGTGTTTTAACCACAATTCTGGCACTACACACAGACCCTTAATTTAGATTGTGACCAATGTTCCTGCACGCAGCTCCCCAGGACTGCCGCCCACAATTGCCAGCCTGCACAGAGACGCACAAAGTTGAACTTCACTCATATTTACTAGTTTGTTTGCCCCAAACGTGTACTTTTCTGGCCATCTTTGAAAAGCAAGTCAGGTAAAGAGCTGTTTATGTCTTGAAGGGGCAGTGTTGTATTTTAAGACAGGCTTGTACAAGCTAAGAAGCCAATAGTGAGTGTAGCATACAGTTTTATATGGTTATTCGTTATAATAATGTATGGGGATAATAATACATTTTATTTTGTAAAGTGGTTTCTTGCATTAAGCACAATACAACAACGTTTCCAGTCACCTCCTTGTCTGAAGGACAAGTGGCTAAACAGGTTAATGTCAGGTCCTGCATGTTTTCAAAAGCCTCATGGAATGTAGGCTTACAATGAACACCGCAATGGCTGCTACTGTAGGCTGTATCATAGAACAGCTATCAATAGCTATTTCCATGTTAAAATGTTATGGGATGCATTTCTCCATTGTTTTTGATGGTAGGCCACTCTTGTAGGGCCTGCATTATGATCAAATAGCCACAGTCGTCTACTTTACCACTTAACTTAAAAAGCGGGTACAGCCAGTGTTCACAGTAAAAGCGCCGGAAGTTGCACAGAATTTCTACAAGGTTCAAGTTTGTACTCAGCAGACCTAAGAATTTGCTCAGTGCCGAAATAAATGATGGAACATTGATGGTGACCCAGAAAAAGAGAAGGCTCAAAGGACACCATCCGTTTCTCATCATGTCCCACTGTCAGGACCAGAGGGCCTGGAGATCTCCTGCCACCTCCTCTCTCACATTCTCCATCTCTCTCTCTTCCGCTTCACACAGTAGGTACCTCCAGCAGGCCATCCCACTCGAGACAGCCATGTGGCTACAGTAATGAGCTCCCCAGCCGAGCAGGCCACCCCCTGTGCATGGTGGGGAGGTGAGCTCATTCACTGGAGTGCTGGGAATGACTCACCTGTCAGTTCAATCACCATGGGACTAGAGTCACCAAAGTGCTGGAGAAGAAGACTTTCTGGGTTTGGTGCTTTTGTTGAAAGTTTGGTTATAGAAAAGGGAGATGGTGTGTGATCATGAAATATACTAGTAGTGTTGTGGGAACTACAAATTAGTTGATATCAAACTTAAAAACCCAAATTATTGGGTTGTTTAATCTGCCGGTGTCCATAATCTCTCCAAAGATCATGGTGGAAAAAGTGGCTGACAATCAATGTCAACAAGTAATCACTATTTTATGTGAAAGATTTGTGTGTGAGGGATTCATGTGTATGCAACAGCCTTTGATTAGCTTTGGCTTGCGTCATCTTTGAGTCAATCCGTTGGTCTGGTTAATCACTGCATGTGTGAGTATTTCACGTGGGCACTTCAGCCATTACAGTTGGCCCACATAACACATCTCTGATCCATGCACCCATTTGAATAATGAATCACCACATTGGTTACCTCAATCTGGAGGGGTCAGCCAGTTACAACCACCACACAGCTGTCTTGGTGCTCTAGGATAGGTTGGTTACAGGGATTGGATTCAAATCATAGACTACTGCATCACTTGACTGCTACAAAGCTGTTTGGCATCTTGCTTTTATATTGCTTAGTGTTTTGGCCATTGTGTTATTTCTGGTGTTTGGGTGGAGGCAGAGGGGGTTAATGGATGAAAACCCAGAAGGACCACTCATGGTGAATTCTCTATGGTCGTGGTCATGAGAATGCCATGTGGTCATGCAGCCTGGAACACTGTAATCCCCCCACCATCAAAACAGCCGAACAAGGATTACTATTCCCAATCCCCACAGTCCCAAGATCCCCAGCCATTTGTTTCAGATGTTAATCATTCTGGACAGATTTCACATGGAAAAACCTACATGGGTGGGGATTGGGGAGATAGGATTCCATTCCGGCTCATTTCTGACTAAAGAGGATAAATGATAAAATACATTAAATAACAATTCAACTGAGGTCACCGGTTTCCTTTCAACTTCCTTCGAAAGAAAAGGGAAAACAAGAGAGGTTGGGTGGATGCGGTTCTACTGATTTATACAGACACAGTGGAGCGAGGCACCATCTTTTAGAATGTGTTTGTTGTGTTTAATTTATGGAAGACTGCTTGACAGGATATCAGCATCTCGCATGGAAAAATCAGCAGGTGCACAAGCGGATAGGCAAACAAGATGGACGTCTGCTACAAACCAAACATTCACATATTTGAATAAAAACGCCAGGTCCATTGATTTGCCTTCAACCAAATTCCATCCTACTCAACGCATATTCATTGTTAAATATTCAGACTCCTTTCATTCTCAGAACCATCACTATCTCTACTCTGGTGGTGTTTCCTGTGATTCAGAGAGGGAACGGGTTTGTCCGTTCGGAGTGACTGTACGACTGGAACCATTATTCAGAGGCCAGTGAGAGCAAGTCTGTGGTTGCAGCCCTGTAGTGACTGATGGGTGTGAGCTGGGAGACTGGGTCAACGTGTGATGAACACTGAAGCGACAGTGTCTCTCCCAGCTGGCCACTGGCACTCAGTGGAGGGACGTTATACAGCAACAGGAGGAGTGTGAAGGTATGGTGGCGAACACAGAAACTATGATCCACTACTGACAGCACGGGCCCACTGATCTCAGAGATCTAAGTGGGCTCTGCCAAGGCTGTTCATCACTGGGCTGTTGCTTTCCCTCATACTCATAAGTGACACTGATGATGAGCATCAATAGTATGTATTGAGAATGTGAGAACAAAAAAACAGGGTTATTCCCAACTCTGAGCATGCGCTGACCAACTGGCAAGTGTCTTCAATGACATTTGCCAGTCATTGAACATGTTTCAATGTCCCTGTGCCCAAGAACACTAAGGTAACCTGCCTAAATGACTACTGACCCATAGCACTCATGTCTGTAGCCATGAAATGCTTTGAAAGGCTGGTCATGGCTGACATCAACACCATTATCCCAGAAACCCTAGACCCACTCCAATTTGCATACCGCAGGAACAGATCCACAGATGATGCAATCTCTATTGCACTTCACACTGCCCTTTCACACCTGGACAAAAGGAACACCTATATGAGAACGCTACTCATTGACTACAGCTCAGCGTTCAATACCACAGTGCCCTCAAAGCTCATCACTAAGCTAAGGACCCTGGGACTAAACATCTCCCTATGCAACTGGATCCTGGACTTCCTGATGGGCCACCCCCAGGTGGTAAGCGTGGGTAACAACACATCCGCCACACTGATCCTCAACACGGGGCCACCTCAGGGGTGTGTGTTGTCCCCTCCAGTGCTCCCTGTTCACTCATGACTGCAGGGCTAGGCACGACTCCAACAACATCATTAAGTTTGCTGATGGCACCGACAACAATGAGGCAGCCTATAGGGAGGAGGTCAGAGACCTGACCGTGTGGTGCAAGGACAACAACCTCTCCCTCAACGTGATCCGCAAGGCACTACAGAGGGTAGTGTATACGGCCCAGTACGTCACTGGGGCCAAGCTTCCTGCCATTTAGGACCTCTATACCAGGCGGTGTCAGAGGAAAGCCCTAAAAATTGTCAAAGACTCCAGCCACCCTAGTCATAAACTGCTCTCTCTGCTACCGCACGCGGTACCGGCGCACCAAGTCTAGGTCCAAGAGGTTCCTAAATAGCTTCTACCCCAAGCCATAAGACTCCTGAACATCTAATCAAATGGCTACCCACCAGACTATTTGCATGGCCGCTCAGCAAGGAAGAAGCCACTGCTCCAAAACCGCCATAAAAAAGCCAGATTACGGTTTGGAACTGCACATGGGGACAAAGGTCGTACTTTTTGGAGAAATGTCCCCTGGTCTGATGAAACAAAAATAAAACTGTTTGGCCATAATGACCATTGTTATGTTTGGAGGAAAAGGGGAGGCTTGCAAGCCCAAGAACATCATCCCAATCGTGAAGCACGGGAGAGGCAGCATCCATGACCCCATGCATACTTCCAAAGTTGTGGCAAAATGGCTTAAGGACAACAAAGTTAAGGTATTAGAGTGGCCATCACAAAGCCCTGACCTCAATCCTATAGAAAATCTGTGGGCAGAACTGAAAAAGCGTGTGCGAGCAAGGAGGCCTACAAACCTGACTCAGTTACACCAGCTCTGTCAGGAGGAATGGGCCAAAATTCACCCAACTTATTGTGGGAAGCTTGTGGGAGGCTACCTGAAATGTTTGATCCAATTTAAACAATTTAAAGGCAATGCTACCAAATACTAATTGAGTGTATGTAAACTTCTGACCCACTGGGAATGTGATGAAAGAAATAAAAGCTGAAATAAATCATTATCTCTACTATTATTCTGACATTTCACATTCTTAAAATAAAGTGGTGATCCTAACTGACCTAAAACAGGGATTAAATGTCAGGAATTGTAGTTGGCTAAGGTGTATGTAAACTTCCGACTTCAACTGTACATACAATAGGCCATAAAAGCCCATGAGGGATGTATAAACCCAAACTGATGGTGATAACAAGTCAATTGATTAATTGAACATGGTGAGAGCAAGGGGAACAAGGAGAGAAATGAGAGGAGAAAGTGAGAGTGCGATTAAAACGAGGGGCAACACATATGAGAAGGAAAGAGGGCGTATGGGACAGTAGTCTCAAACGTTCTGGCACTTTGCGTCTGTCAAGATGAAAGAGAGACTACCTCCAACATCATTAATCACCAAAATGCATTACTATCACGCAGCCATAATTAAAAAACTAAATTAATTACCAAATAAATTGATGCTTAAATAGAAAAGATTGCCTTACCGAATTTCCTAAACAACCAACACCCAGCCCTTGCTCTAATGAAAAAAATGAAAGCAATTAAGAAACAAGGCTATATTTTGCCTCAGTCAAATTATTGAGACAAATTGAATTAACTGATTTAGGGATACAAACATTAGGCCTCTCCATGATAATCTGTGTGCAGAGGAACACCACAGACTGTCACGAAAGTGTCTCAAGCTCATCCATGATCACATATTCAACAAGGGTAGTAGGGTACTAACACAGTGTAGGAGGATTGGGATGTTTCTACTTCATGGACCAAGGGGGCTCAATTCAGTGTTAAAAGGCATAAATCATAAACACCATTCTTTATTTGCAGCGAGGGGGAATGTTTGAATTAAAATGTATCAAGTACAGTTTTTTTACACCATGAACATTATTTTTTCTTCTAATTAGAAAATGACAGTTCATACCTGCATTCTTGACAAGCAAAAATGTTTTTTTTTATGTTGTAGATAGAGTTTTGATTCAGATAGGCCTACAGTTTTCAAAATCAGAAGCACGCTTCCCATTGTCACCGTAAAACTGCACACAGACGATCTTTAAAACTGAAACTAAGGGCTCAGACACGTCAATAGCTTTTGCTGGCCGAGAGTGTTTAGCACCTCTGAAATTAATTTGCGAACTGTGTGCGCACCTATTTTTTAGGAACGACCCCAATTAGTCGTTCATCTCAGTGAACTAATTGATTGTGGAGGCCTAGACTAAAAGCCAATGTATGCTTGATTCAAAAATGTGGTTGGAGTCTCCATATGGAGTGTGTGAAGCAATAGAGGAACCTCCAGAGGCATGCAGAGGCCAAATCGAGCTCTGTACCTCTTCACCTTGCGCCTCCCAAATTGTTTAACAATGCAGGGGGCTCTGTACAGCTCTGCATTGAGATGGTAGGTGGGGGCGGTACATCCTGTATAAAAACAAACTCACTTCCTTGACAACAGCTCTGCACTGCTCTGAAGGGCAAGAAGTATGAATGCCCTGACTTCTGCTGAGGCCATTCTTGCCCTGACTTCAGCGGAGACCATTTCACCGTAAATGCGTTATGGCCAATGCTGACGACTGATTGGCCATGTGCCCAGATGCACAATGCACTTCCCTCTCCAGAATGCACTCTCTCCAATTCACACAAAGAATGCACTTTGTGTGAATTGTTAACGTTCGATTGCTAGTATATGTAAATTCCCCATTACATACGATGCATTCAGAAAGTGTTCAGACCCCTAGACTTTTTCCACTTTGTTATGTTACAGCCTTATTCTAAAGTGGATAAAATATTTTTTCCCCATCGTCAATCTACACACAATACCCCATAATGACAAAGCAAAAATATATATTTTTTAATTTTGGCAAAATTATAAAAATAAAAATCACATCAGACCCTTTACTCAGTACTTTGTTGAAGCACCTTTGGCAGCGATTACAGCCTCGAGTCTTCTTGAGTATGACGCTTGGCACACATGTATTTGGGAAGTTTCTCCCATTCCTCTCTGCAGTTCCTCTCAAGCTCTGTCAGGTTGGATGGGGAGCGTCGCTGCACAGCTATTTTCAGGTCTCTCCAGAAATGTTAGATGGGGTTCAAGTCTGGGCTCTGGCTGGGCACTCCAGGACATTCAGAGACTTGTCCCGAAGCCACTT